>NC_038241.2:30396760-30639260 GCF_000004515.6 Glycine max
GAATTACATAAATGAACCCTTTTCCATGTCCAAGTACCCATGTTTGAGATTTTTTGCGTGGGTGTGCCAGTGCCCTGAGACAATGGAGGGCGGCCATTTCTCATGTTTGGACGTCAAAGAACCCAAAAAAAATAGTCCCGTTCCCCGGTTCCGTCAACTAACACGTGAAAACAAAGCCTCAAAATCCAAAAAAATAGGAAATGAACCCTTTTTCCATGTTCAAGTACCCATGTTTGGGATTTTTTTGCGTGGGTGTGCCAGTGCCCTGAGACAATGGAGGGCGGCCATTTCTCATGTTTGGACGTCAAAGAACCCAAAAAAAATAGTCCCGTTCCCTGGTTCCGTCAACATACACGTCAAAATAAAGCCTCAAAATCCAAAAAAATAGGAAATGAACCTTTTTAACAATTAATTTTTTGGACCACTGAAACAACACATTCAACTTTATTATGGGAATTAAACACGCCGTAAACAGATAAAGGTTACATCAACGAAAAAACAAAAAATTAAACATCACATTCAGTTGTTTAGCGACATCCCACTGACCTCGTCTTCAACATATTTAGTAAAGACAACTAAAATTTCTATTGGTCCATATTTTTTCCAGTAGTTAGATTGTACTAACACCTTCAGCAATTCTTCGTTGGTGATCAGCTCATTTATTTCATATTTTATAACCGTATCTGAATACTCAAACCGAGCTAGTTGGCGGAAAAACAATTGTCTTACCGTTTGTGATTCGTGAATTCCAAGAGGGGGAATCTTTTTAGGTGCAACTTGCTTGATTAAATTCTTCAGTTCATCGATGGTACATGTTGAAGGAATTTGAAATTTCTTAGGATTTTTTCCTGTGAACGCGCATCCAACAAATTTGTTCTGCGGTGGCATGTTCCATTTGCCGTTGTAATACAGGATCGCATCATGAATACGAGGCATAGTGCATTCAAGTAAGTTTATTATTCCATCTAATGTTCTTCCAACGGTGCATAATAACTCAATCGGACCAACACAAGAAAATTGATCATTACACATTAACATTGTGTTGACATCGTCATCATTTATCAATTTGATACACTCAAAGCGAATTTGGTTACCTGTATCGGTGAATGGCTTCCGGTAGTGAATTTCATCCAAAAATTGTTTGTCGGATAGCTGAAGGGTATTGTGTATTCTGGTTTTTAGGCTTGCAAAATCACACTAATTTGGTACTCGAATGGGCACCGGAGTTGAAGTTTGGAAGTAAACCCCAGTATCATTGTGAATAATCGATCCATTTGGATAAATGAAAGCCAACCTTGAGTTGACAATCGTCTGACTGCTAGTTTCTCCTAGAAATGCCATAGTTTGTGTATCAGTTGGGAGATTTTTGAAAGCAAGATAATGTGTGATTTAGTAGCCTAGTCTGCCATATATATAGATGGTTGTGACCGAGCCTTTGTTTAACTTTGTTTACAAAAAAATAGACACGCGTAAATGTGTAGTCAAGTCAGCCAATGTGTTGTCACTAATGTGTAGTCAAGTCAGCCAATGTGTTGTCGAGCGACTGCTAGTTTCAGAATGTGTATTGAAGTCAGCCAATGTGTTGTCGCGCTCAAACTGTAATACGCATGCATGTCATTATGTGTTGTCAATTATGACAATGATGTATGCTGTACGCGTAAATGATTTTTATTGAACCAACAATTTCCTTGCTTAACCAAACGAGTACTTGATAATATTAATTGGTTAGTAACGGGTAACAACAAATTATATCGCATAATGAATACAATTACATAAACAATGCATGTTTAGTCTTCATTTAGGTCTACATAGTGTGTTTTGAATGACATCAAGCTTGTGTATTGCTGCATTATACTAATATATGGAATTGCCCACTGCTTTGCCTGAGAATAACAATTGCTTGACCACAACAGCGCTGGAGGCGGCAACGGACAATGGTCTTTCAAATAAACCTGTTGTACATGAACAAACATTATATCATGCGCTGACCGTGCCAAACGAACCAGCGAAGTCATTGCATAATTGTTACACTAACTATATTCAATGTACCTGAACAAAATGATTTCCAAACACGTGACCGACACATATGATGCGGTGGCCAGAAGAGTCAGGTGGTGGTTGACTTCTAAGAGGGAAAAATGTCATGCTTTGTTGTTGGGACAACGATGCAAGGATTACGTTATACCGTGAAGCAATCACATATCCCATGTCTGTTATATCCATCCACTTGTCCACACTAACCTGAATGAACCAAACATACACATGCAAGTAATTTAAACATTGTTATTAAAAAAATATTAACCTAAAAACATACCTTTGAAAAGTCATCAACAAGTAGGGACAACTTTAATTGTTCAAATCTCTCTGTGCCACCGAGAGGTTCATGTACTCATGCGACCACCTGCCAAGTTCTTTAAGCAATTCATTACGCACTAACGGCCACGAATCTTCCCCCATACCTAATAAAGCGGCAATGGACCGATATCCACAGTTACCGTCCGCTTTCACATCCACAACGTCACGAATGAAACCTTGAAAGAATGACGCAAATTGATCCAACATCGGGATGATCCTTGTTGGCTGACGCGGTTGAGAACATGATGCACTTCGTTTCACTGGAGAGTTGCTGCTTTGAACAGAATGAAAAGCATAACATACTCCCAGTAAGACGGATCACGCTTTGTGGATGTTTGACTTCTTTTCATCGGTTTCTTCGGTGCACCTTTAGTGTTCACCTTTGACGGAGGAGGGCACATAGAGTTATGATCAGGGTATGCAATTTCTCGAAGTTTACTCTTCAGAGTTACTTTGCCAGCCACATCAAGTTCATCAAACCTTTTAGATATGACCTCTATTTCTTCCTTGATGGTGACTTCCGTCTCACATAACCCTTGGTCTGAAAAGCAAAGTCTCCTCCAAAAAAGATGGACTGACTCCAATGGGATGCTGCCAGCAGTATACCTAGAAAGCTCACATGCACAAGGAAGCCCGTGCGTGCTTCTCATCACACAACCACAAGAAGAGAGATTGTTGCGAGATAACGTAGACGGTCAATCTCAGAAGCAATCTGATTTAAAGCATCCCTCGAAACCATCCCAAGAAGCCTCTTGTATAAGGTTTTTTTATATACATGGCCAACCACATGCGTACTGGTTTCAAAGGATGCTTTAATTTCGACGTGTTGCAGCGTGATCATGTTGTTCATGGCATCCCAAACACTACATAGGTCTCCAACGCTATTTTGTAGTACTCTTTTGAGAGCCCAATGAGCTGATTCAACCCTACATTTAAAATACACAACAAACATGAAAATATACAACAATTAAATACCATTTATATAATCGTTACTAACAAATAAAATCAGTTGTTAATACCTGTTTGTTGTTGTGTTGCCTAGGTGCATGACCTTATTCGTCCATGCTGTAATAAATTTTTCCTTGTGGGGGATAATCCATGTGTCGTTAACATAGTCAACGAACATCGGCCAAGGCGAACAAGCAACTTGAAACTTCTGAGTGACTCATGGAACTCGTATTCGGACGGACAATCAACCAAAGTACCCCAGTTATCCATTACATAGTCCCACGCATTTTTTCCCCGATTAAAGATTTGCACTTCGCCTTCACATTCTTATCGATATGAAACCTGCACAACAAATTAGTAGACTCGGGAAACACAGTTTTCACTGCATTCATCAGTGCTAGGTCTCTGTCAGTGACAATAACAAGAGGGAGGCGATCGTGTCTTAAAAATAGGCCTCGAAATCGTTCCAAAGCCCATACAATATTATTAACACGCTCAGCCTCCAGATATGCAAACCCACAGAGAATGTCATCGCCGTTGGTGTCACTCCAACAAAGTCAAGTAGTGGGAGTCTGTACCTGTTTGTTTTGTAGGTACTGTCTATAAAAAACACCAGATGACATGCATTGCATAACTTTACTGCATCTGGGTGACACCAAAACAGATCACGCACCACAACTTCATCCTTCAATCTATGCCAATGAATGTATTGATCACGTTCGAGAAGCTTCATCAGATGCTGCATTTCGGTATCAGCTCCTCTTATTGAAGAACGATATGCACTTCTTGCATTGTAAATTTGCTTTATCGTGGTGCAACTGTTGGCATTGTGTTCCTTCAACGTTAGCAAGATGTTTTTGGTTTCACCATCGACTTTGTCATATCAGCAATAATTTTCTTTTCATCCTTAGTCAATCGCCCGCGTATGGATGTCCAACTAAGGACTTGCCAATTCATGATTATGAATCCCACAGATCAACTTCACCATCCAACCTTCCCCTCCATGCACTGGTTTCCCACGAAGCCTGAAGGGACAACCACATTTCCTACTCCCAGTGTCTTTTCTAACGAATTCTTTATTCCTACACTTGTACGTACCACTCCTTTCACACCCAATTAAGACAAATGAACTTCTTCCTCTGCTACCGGTATCTGTGTCAGACCTCATAATCACTGCAACAAATCCATTTTCATGGGCAACTGTTCGAGCCCATTGCAAAACATCATCTCGAGTACGAATACCTACAACGCAACCCAACATATTAATTTTATACAAACATCAATTCAACCAAATGACTCAAATTATCTATGATTACCTGAGACGTATTAAAAGCATTTGAACAATCACATGTGGTTCATTCACCCACATTCTTCTTCATTATCATAATCATAATCCATATAACTTCTTGTGACATCGCAAGTCATACGTCCATTGATCTTCGTCCATCTTAAGGACATATGCATCATACACAAGTACATTCAAATTATCATATAACCACATCCAAAAATTTACTACATTAAATAACAAACATATTAACAGACATATGCATCATACAGACTATATTAAAATTATCACTATATTACTAATCATAAATTTATAACTACATTATTTACTTAAACTAAACTTATCACTATAATAAACAACTAATAAAACATTTTTGTACCATTATACATTTAAGTTACCTAAATCATTTAATATTATACCATTATACCTAATTAAATCAATAATCCACAACATATATAAAACAGAAATAAAAAAAATTATAAAACAGAAATATATATATATATATATATATATATATATATATATATATATATAAAAAAAAAAATATTATAATATTTATATTTTATTATATATATATAATAAACAATAATATATATATAATAAAAATATATATATAAATTATAAAAAAAATATAAAAAAATATATAATAATTTAACATTCCGGAAGACCTTCTTCCGGAAGTTACTGAGGCTATTCCGGAAGAAGTGTTCCGGAAAACACTTCCGGAAGAAGTCTTCCGAAACCTCCGAACTTCCGGAAGGCCTATTCCGGAAGAAGTCTTCCGGAAAATACTTCCGGAAGATCTTCCGGAAGTCTCAACATTCCGGAAGAAGGTCTTCCGGAAGTGTTTTCAAAACACTTCTTCGGAATGGCCTCAGTGGCCTAAAATTTCTTCCGGATACACTTTTTTTACTGTTTTTCTTCTCTAAAACTAGCCGGAAAAGAAAAAAAATACCCATAAAAGCGTACCTCCGACAAATAGGAAGAACAACCACTAACAAAACTTCAAATACCAACACGGGACCACCGAATCTCTAAATACTTCACGGGACCACTAATGGAAACTGCAAAAGGGACCACCGAAAAACAGCAAGCAACCAAAACGAAAGAAACAAAGCAGAGAAGAAACAAGCAGAGAAGAAAGCGCAGTAAAAAGAAGCGTGTACGCGTTAATTTAAAGAAAATTACACAAGGACAAAATCGTCATTACATACGCATTAAATATTATTTTATTTTTACTTATTATTATAAAATGAAATTTCTTTTTTCTTCATTTCGTCATTACATACGTTCACTAATTATTTAATTATTTATGTATAATAATATTAATTATTTTATAATTTAGTTTATCCATTAAAATTAAATTATTACAAAATAATTTTTTTTTTAAAAAGGTAACTTCCGGAAGAAGGTTCTTCCGGAAACTTCCGGAAGTACTTTCTGGTACTTCCGGAAGTCACAAATTCTTCTTCCGGAAGAAGTTTTTTTCCGGAAACTTTCCGGAAAACCTTTTTCCGAAAATTTTCCGGAAAAACTTCTTCCAGAAGAAGAATTTTTGAAGGGCAATTTCGCCACTTCACTGTTTGCTGGGTGCGTGCACGTAGCAACTCCCTAAAGGAATTTGAGCCACAAGGATCGGCCCAGAACAAAATATAATTAAAATAAAGGTTAAATGTTATTTTTCGTTGATTATGTTTTAGTATTTATTTTACTTTAGTAATTAAATTTTAAAATTTTTATTTTACTCTTTAATATTTTTAAAAGTTTCATTTTGGTCTTTTATGTTTTTAAAAATTTTATTTTGATCCTTTATGTTTTTAAAAGTTTCATTTTTATCTTTTCTTCTTATTTCCGTTAGCAAACATTGATGTTCAACTAATTTTTAAATAATTCATTTAAAATAATACGGCTAAAAATCAAAGTAAGATCCAAAATCATCACCGTGACATTAGATATGAAGTTTCTCATCACCGTCAAGACTCAATGTTTCTAATCTATATTGGTGCTAGATCACGGTGTGACTATGGGGTGGCGTGATGGTGTTGCTTGAAAGATGAATGTTGCAAATCTAATTTGTTTGTTGGTGATGATTGTAGTGTCGAGAAAGTTGTAGATTTGAGTGGGTGGTGATTGTATTGTTTATGTTGTGGTGGTTTTGAAGTTTGTAGAAGAAGATGAAGGAGATTAAGAAAGTGGATAGTTGAATGCATTTTAAAAAGATAGTGACAATTTTAGCCATCACTATCTTAAATTAATTATTTTAAAATTTAAAGTTAATGATACATTAACGTTTGATAACGAAAATTAGAAGAAATAACTAAAATAAAATTTTTGAAAACATAAAGGATTAAACTAAAATTTTCAAAAACATAAAAGACAAAAATTAAAATTTTAAAACTTAATGTATCAAAATAAAACTTTTAAAAACATAGATGATCAAAATGAAACTTTCAAAAATATAAAAGATTAAAATGAAACTTTTAAAACTTAATATACCAACATGAAACAATATTAAAACATAATGGATCAAAAGTGACATTTAGACTAAAATACATTATACTTTGTGTGCCAAAAGAAATTATGCTTAAAATACTAATTTATTTTAAAATACGTAACATTATTAAGCCAATAGTTAATCAAATACAAATATAATGAGATGCAATCTATGACTAAATTTAAAAATTATTGTTATTTTATCAAATTTCAAGGTAATAAATCTGAGGTACACGTACCCATTTCCTTAGTGGGCAACAACATGGTGCATTTCATTGTCGTAACCGGTAACACTGTATGCGGATTGAAAAGTGAAGAGCTAAAGAAAACAAGAACACATAATGCTGTCTGCAGTTTTGACTTAATGGTAGTCATTAGAAAAGTATACATTAAAAAATAAAAAAGTGAACACTAAAAAAGAATCAACATCAAGGTTGTAAAGTCGATTGCTTTCTCAATTATATAATATTCTTTAAGATCATTTTTGCCAAGTGTGGACGCTATACAGTGCACTAATACTAAAATAGAACATGAAGCTGGTGATTTAGTAAAGTTGAAGCTACTAGGAACTTAATCAAGATCTGATTCTCCCTTGCATTTTAGTGATTATGCTTCTAACACTGTTTTTATTGTTGGGAAGAGGGGGGTGGGGGGGGTGGGGGGGATTTTTTTTATTTATTTACTTAAGCAAACTAATCTTAAACCAGGGATAATAATAAAGAATTAAATTTTGATTTTTATACATGGAAATCATTTCAGAAATTACTTTAATTATTACAAAAGACAACCATTTTCATTTACGTGACAATATATGATCGAATGTCAGTGAATTTTTTTTTTATATTATCAATACATTCCAATAAAATTTTAAGTATAATACCAAATTATATGAACTTATTTATTTTGTTAAGAGACAGAATAGAACAAATCCATCTAATATATGTGAAGTTTATGTATATATTTAAATGATATTTTTCAATCACAAGTTTTGTGCTTAATGCTTAGCCATCAATCATAATCCACAATGGAAAAAACACTTACAACATATGCTCTCAGCATAAAAATATCCTTGGCCTAAATAAAATAAAATAAAAAGAAAGTAAACGTTTCTTGTGCTTCTCTGAGTGTACTAGAAAACTAGTCAATGCCTGGTCCAGAAAGTTTTAGTAGCATTTCTTAGATAAGGAATTTATACAAATCAAACACATATGGAGGGAACAAGAGGTGGTAGCATCATAGTGAAAACTGAATTCCAATGTAAAAACCAAAACCCTTCCTTTGATGCCCAATATTTATCATCATATCTGTCATAGGCCATAGTGCAATACCAGGTAGGTCAATTTAAAGAAGAAAAAAATCTCAAAGCCAATCCATTCATGAATACATAACTTGATTAATCCAAGAATCTCAGGTCCTTATTCTTTCCAGCATGTCAACACTCTTCCTCGCCTTTTCAAGTTGATGATCAAGGCTTTTTCTAGACTTTTCAAGACAATCCACACTTCTCCTTGACCTGTCCATATGATCAAAAGTTACTCTCAGTTTCTCTAACTTATCGGCATTATTGGACAAATTTTTCAGTTTTTGAGGCCGGTCTGTGCTCAGCCGTGGTTTTTCCCTGCGATCAGTGCTCTTTCTACTAACTTCAAATACATCAGTGCTCTTTCGTGGCTGCTCAAACTGTTCCATGCTTCTTCTGAAGCTGTATCTTTGGGATGTAGACTTCTCAACAGTGGCTATGAACTTCTTCAGATGCCTGATATACTCAGGAAATTGCTCTAAATCACAGTGGTTTCCTCCTTTGAGCCATAGTGGCTCATACTTCTCTTTACACAGTTCCCACAGTTGTTTTCCGTGGGAGCAATCTACAACTTCATCTGAAGTTCCCTACATGATAACATTAAGGAACTTCAATCATAAGGTTTTTACCAGATTCTTCATTATGTAAACATTTGCAGATAAACTACATTGTGACACATGAAATTTCTGAAATCCGCAAGTCAAAAGATAGGGAAAAAAAGGAAAAGAAAAGAAAACTAAACTCAACTAAATAGCTTGAAAGATAGTGTCATACTGTCACTGATTATCTATTGGGATCTGAACTTCAAGTTTCCTTACCACTGTAAGTGGTAAACTTCATTATTTAAAACTGAATTAATGGACAAGAGTTGTTAATGAAAAAGGGGAAGAATATGAAATAATGTGCAGGTATTCATTCACAATAGCATTAATGAAATGGCTGCCATAAGAAAATATTCTCTACATGTGTCCAGGCCTGTATGGCAAGCATGGACACAATTTCTTACTAATGTCAGCATGGAGCATCCATTTAGACCACAAACAATAAGCATGATATGTAAAAGAGGCTCCGTAAGTAGGAGACCAGCAGCATTTTAACTGATTTCTTGCTTTTAAAGTTAAAACTATTCTCTTGCCCGAATAAACTAATCTACAAAGAGCAATTCAGGTGTAGAAAATTTCAGTACTTTTTGCTTAATAATATGAAGCTCAACAACTGAAAGTCTGCGACAGGCACGAGACATCAAAAAGCATTCCAAGTCATATGGAAATAAGGAGAAGTGGAAATAGGTTTTTTGCATATTCCAAGTTTAGAACTTTATAAATATTCCAAGTCATAGGGTGAAACTACAAACAAGTCCACAATAAAATTGAAGAATATTTTTAAAAGGGTAAAGAGCAAAGAGAAAATAAGCCAGATATAAGTTACTCTAGAAAAGGCTATCTGACTCAATAAAAACAAATGATGCAGCATCTTCAAAGAAAACTTACATGAATTATGAGAATAGGGCAATTAACGAGTGGAATTTTGTCGATATTCTGCACATCAACACAAAGCAGTATCTGATTAGATTAAGGAATTCATGTGCCTGTAAATCATCAGTATTTGATTAGAAATGTCAACTAGTGATTAGAAACCAAAACATTAGGCTAACCTTATATATGTCAAACCAGTAACTACGTTTTACTGGATACATGACCCTTAAGCCTGAAAGTATGGGACTGTGAAGAACAACAGCTCTCAATTGAGGTAATTTAGCTGCAAGATCCAAAGTAGGGCCACTTCCAACAGATTGGCCATACAAGATTATATCCTCTTGCTTGGTACCATAGCTTTCTTCTAGACACTTATACACAGCCTCAATATCTGCATATGTATTCTGCTCACTTGGCTGCAGTTCAGGCAAAACAATGTTTCATCAGCAGATGGTTTTAGCTCTACCAGTCTCCACATTATCATTGCATGACACAACAACATGAACAAGCATTTCAGAATCTTACAAACCTTCCCTGATGATTGGCCATACCCGGAGTAGTCATACCTGCACAAAATCACACACAGCAGACGAGTCAAATCCCCGTTTCACAATTCTCCTTATTGAGTTGATCAACACAGATAATAGATAGACAATATTATTCACAAAACTCTGCTCCACAGATCAAATACACACTTCCAGATACTAGTTAACAAACTAAATCAGTTTTACTAAGAAATAACAGGTCCCAAAATGACATGTTTCAAGTTCATAAACAAATTGTCAAAACAATAATTATATTCATACATCCACTTTCTGTTCCATCTCATTTTCTTTCTATTACTCTTTAATTTTCTTATTACGTCACTTATCACAGCAATCAATTTCTCTCTTCATTTTCATTTTTCTTTCAATCCCTCTCGTCCGTACATAAATACACCCCAAAATGTTGTATACATTTATAAGTACACTGGTCAAAATATGCTAAGGTGTAAACTCCCCCAACTCATCATAAATTGCACACCCTCCAACAAAGGCCTCCATTTTTTCTTTTCCTTCAAAAACACAAGAAACTAAGACAACCGCATTCTGATAAACACCCATTTCCCAACATTCCAAATCATCCACGATCCCTTCCTCCAAGCAACCAAAACTCAAGTGCCCACGATTTCCATCCTCAAAAAGAACCAAACTTTGGCAAAACCCAGAAACCAAAACCAACACAACCACAAAACAAAACATGAAAATTCAAAAACAACAACCATACACACCCAAAGAGAGAGGGGAGGGGGGTATTATTAGTATCACTTTAGAATATGAAGAAAGCATTATTTTTTCTTTCTCTTTCAATAATACCTGTAAGAAATAAAATGCATTAATAAATATACTATAACACTATAAAAATAAAGATATTTTAATCAAAATAAAATTATGTTATAATCCACAAAACAATATTCCTAAGCTTTAAATTTTAACAAAATTGATTGATTATATAAAAAAAGACTTTCGTTATTGATATATATAATTCTTATGATATAATTAATTGTTTATGTTACATTATCATAAAGTTATAAAAAACAGTCCGTCACCGCAATTTCAGTCGCAGCATCAAGAATTTTAAAGTCGCTACAAAGTGATCACGATTTATCTTCGATATCAAGGATCATTAAAAATCGTACCCGCTATCGCAATTTAAAACCTTTTGACAGTGAGAAAGTAATATTTAGAGTACTACTATATTACCCGATGAGATTAACACGCAAGTGGATGCTGAGCTGGATGAAGAGCTCGTACATCTGGCCAAGATCGGTGGCGTTGCCGTGAGAGTAGAGAACAGTGGAAGCTGCCATGGGGTGGCGAACGTACATGCTCACTATCTCGGTGCCGCGGCGCGTCGGAAGCTTCAGAATTTCCACGTTCTCGCGATGAGGAAAAGGACTCAGGAGCAGAAGCCCCGTCAACTCGTCCTTCACCACCTTGTACGATGCTGGGTGAGGCGGGAAGAACGCCAACTTCGCAGCCATGGATGATGTCACTCCTCCCATTGATGTTGCTATTATTGCATCACACACACAAACTATGAAGTTTGTATAGTGATGAGGGATCGATGCATTTGTTGTGTGTTTGTGGGAGAAGAACGGAGCTTTTTGTGTTGTGCAAAAAAAATGGAAAGGGAAAGATAGAAGAGAGTGAAAGTGAAAGGTTGGTAATGTTATGTGAGTAGTAATGATGATAGTTGGTTATTAGTGTTTTAAGATGGATGCTTCAAGTGTAATGTTCGTGGCTAGAGTCTAGAGTCGGTGTGTCTAACTAGTCTCTATGTGCTTTTTCTTGAATTTTTCTCACGAACATACAAGAAAATTGTATTTTACCCAAAAATAAAACTCCTCCATTATTTATCTATACATATATATTTATACTGTATTTTTGAATATTTTTTTTACAAAATCCGTTGAAAATTCAGGTCCCCCGTGATTTTTAATTTTTTTTAGAATTTTTTTTTTAAAAAATAAAAATTAATAAAATTAGAGAAGATAATAAAGTTAACGAAAATTAGTTAAAAACACTGCCTTGAAGAATTTTTTTTAATTTATATATAGTGTGAAATGAAATACCTTGACACTAAATAAAACAAAAAAAGAAATTTAATTTGCTTGACTAGAACTTCCGGACGGTGGAGACACTTATTTTTTGAATAACCACTAGCTTGTAGATTGAACAACATTTTGGTTGACCTCTTTCTCTCTTATCTATAATAGTCCGTATTCTTGTTGATTTTGATCGACCTTTTATATTTCTCCTCATGGCTGGATTGGCTCATAATTGTGGTCCTTCATATGGTGGTCAATAATCATGATGACACTTCTTCAATGATGAACTTGGCCGCAATGAGTATGTAAACTTGTCCAAAGGCAATCATTGCATCATCTTGAGTCTCACAATCAACAAAATATTTTTTTAACCTCTTATACGTGGTTTTGACCAAGGCAGTGATTGAAAAATTTCTCATCTTTTTTAGGACTGAGTTGAGTGACTTTGCCAAATTAGTGGTCATGTGTCCTCATCGCTTTCCATCATCCCATGTCAAGGTCCATTGTTCCCTTGGTATTTGATCAAGCCAGACAGTGTTGTGTGGGTTGTCTTCTTGTAACTGTCGGCAGTGACAAAAAAACTCTGGTTGGGTCATGGCATATGATGTGATCCTGACTAGGAATGGATCGCTTGATATAGGCTACGGAGATTTGGATGACGCCACTTCCAGTGAAGGAAGATAAGTCAGGGTAGACGCCACTTCCGATGAAGGAAGATAAGTTAGGGTAGACGCCACAAGGATTACCTTGATAAGTCTGAGATTGGTTCAACAAGGAACCCTGAGAGAAGTTCTCACCAAATTTTATGAAAATGCCCAAAAGTTTTTCTTTATTGAAAACAAAAACCAATACTTATAGTGTATCTAAACAAAAAGATAAAAATAGACATGGGCCTTCAAAACAGTTTGGGCCAAAAAAATTATAAATAAAAAAATAGAACATATTTATTATGGGCCTTCAAATTAATCTGGGCCTTCAGCAACAGTTAATAGTCTTGATAGTGTCTTTGCCTCTAGGCCTTCATCCTTCTCCACTTGGGCCTTCATCCTTCTCCACTCGGGGGCTTTGTCCTTCTCCACTTGGGCCTTTGTACTTCTCCACTTGGGTCTTTAGTCTGTATTTGGCAAGTTTCAGGATTCTCATCGCATACCTTGTAGTTTGAAAATAAAAATGTAAATCTGATTGTCAATTTAATTTTAAATAACAGAATATTATGAATTAAAATTTTAAAAAATATGTTACCCATACTAAAGACGCTTTTTCTTTCATCCTCAATTTTGAATTTTTTTTGTAATTTTGGCCAATGTGATGAATACAAAACACATGTGACGAGTTGTCTATTGTCTATCCACTGTCTAGTCGTCTGTATGCACTTTTGATTGACTGATGCCTATCAGGGATTAAGCATATACCATGTTGTGGTGTGATGTGGGTTCTTAAGTTTTGTAAAAAAAAAGTGTCAACCATCTGTTGTCTCACCCTAGATAATGGCAAATGCTAATGGAAATACGTTGTTAGCCCCATCTTATGCAACTTCAATTAATAACATCTCTTTGTATCATTCATAAAGTCATGTTCCATCAATTTGTACAATGGGTTTACAAAATGCAAACACATCAATGCATGCCTTGAATAACCAAAAAAGTCGATGGAATATGACCTTGTTTGGAATTGGTTGGCTTGACTTGTCTAGTGCAGGTATAGTTTGAATTCTGACAATTGTGCCAGGGACGAATAATTGCAAAGTTTGTAGATATTTGGGAAGTACGATGTATGACTCTTCCCAATTACCATATACCTTCTCGAGCGCCCATTGTTTTGCTAGCCATGCTTTTCGATATGTGATGGTGTATCCGAACTCTTGTCTAATGAATGCGATGAAGGTAGGAATGGTTAGTTGCTCATTTTCTTAAACCATTACAAGGATATTTTTGCCTACGAGTTTGGAATCCATCTTATTGTGATCTTGTAAAATGGTAGGCATGACATGTGTATGAGGCCCTTCAATCATTCTAATTTCCCAAAATTTTAAATTTTTTTTGTTTAGACGCTCTAAGTTTCCATTGGCACCCCTCAACTCGGCAACATAAGACCCATGTATCCTTCGCACACCTCTTGTGATTGAAAGTGACATGGTTCTTAATGTGCCACTTTTTGACTGTGTTTGAGGTCCTCCAACTGTCGGAGTCACTGACCAACATATAGCTCGCCATCCTATGAATCAGATTGTTGTTATTGGTCCAAAAAATGCCTATAGCCGGGGTTCTTAGCCACTTGGTTGTCACCAACATCAGCGTAATTTGGATATGGACGATAGACATTTTCAGTTGTTGTCGGTTGGAAAAGAAATTGTATATCATTATCGTCATTGTCGTTGATGTTGTTGTCGTCATTGTCCACCAAATTTTTGTCTTCATGGTCACTGAAGTCACCAAATACTTCTTCCGACAACCCGTTTTCAACATGATAGTCGTGTGACATTTCGTTGCTTTGAGATTGAGCAACATGGATTTTACTAGTTGGTTGGGCATTTGGGTGGGAGGGCTCATTTAGGTTCAAAAGTTGGGGAGCTGTCACACTGTAGTTTGACGATCCACTAAGCAGTTGTGTGTATGAGCTAATGTGTGCATCAAATTCAGTGGGTTCAAAATGGGGGATGTAATAATCATTTGTGGGCATATATGGGATTGGTGTGTAAGAAGATGGACCTTCACGGTAGCTTTGAGTATGGTAGTCAGTATATTGTGTTTGGTGAATTTGTGGTGATGGAATGGTTGTTTCAACATTAGTGGTAGAAAAAGGTTGTTGTTCGTATTGTACGAGCAACTAAAAGCCACTTAAGCATTGATGTCGATTATAGACATCAAACATACCATCTATATCCTCATTATCATTGGCGGTAACAGCCTGATAATTGATCATGTCAGACCTTGAAGTTACGGGGTATTGATAAAATGACTATGGTTATGGTTTGACCTTGATTTAGGTCCATCTTCTGTTGGATTTTTGTTTTCAAGGCATTGAAGGTCATGCCTCTCTTCATTGAAACAAGAACATTTTTTTCGCCCTTAAACTCTATGCCAATGGCACACTCGGTTACATAGGCATCGTAGTGGACTACGACAGTGACGTTTTCAGTTGTGCTTGACATGGTGATAATATGGTGTGATGCATGTAAATATGGTTTATGTCCGACAGTGAATTGAAACTTTGGTGGTGAATGGTTTTATATGTGTTGAAGAATACGTTTTGAGACAAATTTATAGTGTCGTGGATTGAGAATTTGTTACGGATAAATCCAACGGTCATCATTGCATCGACAATTTTAGCGGTCAAGATTGCGCCTACAATACCATGAACAATGTATCTACAGGAATCCTGACGTGCACGGTGACATAAACAATGTCTCTGCAGGATTTCTAATGAGCATAGTGACGTGAGTAGTGTCTCTCTCGAGATTCTTGATGAGCACATTGACACACACACATTCCTAACGAGCAGTGATGCACACAGTGACATGCACAGTGTGTTTGTAGGATTCCTGATGAGAATAGTGACACACACAGTGTCTCTGTAGGATTCCTGGAAAGCACAGTTACATGAAAAGTGTTGCGCACAATGTCTCTACAAGATTCCTGACGCTGCACAGTGACGTGCACAATATTTGCACAGTGAAACGCACAATGTCTTCATGCCTATAAAAACCATCTCAAATGGCTTATTCCATACACCAACTTCTCACCACATGGAAATGTCATCGGTTATAGAATAAGATTAGACAACATGACAGTTGAACAGGTAATAAATACTAAACTATGGGTTTCATAAAAATTCTATTGAGGTTTGTATCTTTAATAATTAATTAATTATTCATTTGTATTATTTCAGTTCTTGTGGAATCCATATCTCTACTTTTTGGACATTATTAAGTCTAGAGCTTTCATAGACTCCTCCATATGGATAGCCTTGACCCCACTAATTTGTTTCTCAATAGTATAATGAAAACAAGTAGATAGAGTTAAACTTCAATTCCGCCTCCAACAAGGCATACCGTATCCACCAAAAAACATGGACAAACTTCACAAAATCGACATGCAAGGTCGAATTGACACAAATTGAGCTGAAAAATATGTAAAGTGGATAAGATATTGGCAACAACATCAATCAATGGTTTTAGAGGGACAACCAATTGTAGGGCATGCAAAGAATTCTCAAGAATACCAGGCATGGTATCAAAGTAATACTATTATTTTTTTATATATGCAATCGCCAAGTGAGGCATCAATGAATTTCAAAACTGGTCAATCCTCAAAGGAAACAAACATCATGCAACCAGAATGTAATCCTACTTATAAACCGATTCCCCGTATGACAAATTACGTTCCACCTACATATAGACCAATTCCCCCCATGACAGATTATGTTCCACCTAGTCTTTCGAACATGGACTACACTCCATCAATTGTCCAACTGGATGAATTCCTAAGCAATGTTTTTGGAACTACTTGTGGCACACCAGCATCAACTCATGAATACATGCATAGCCTACAGAACGAAGTGGGTAACTTTACTCCACCAAGTTTCATTTTGATGTTTAGCCAAGATGTTGAAGAGAATAATCCATCATTGCATGATATACTAGATCAACCCCTACGTCGAAATCTGTAAGAGGAGACGTCCTCCATGTGGAACAGGACACCATTATGGGGATTAAGTAGTAAAATCTGTTGTATGCTGAAATATTATTCTCCAATTAACTTATGTTGAACTTTTCCACTTACATTATGTTCATGTTCCTTTAATTTTGCAATTTATTTAAGTGCCCTCATGACAAATGAAAATAACAACTGAAAAATATCGTACAAACACCAAATACATAAATAAATACTAACAAGTAATTAAAAGCAATGTAACAACAAAATATGTTAAATAGTTTATTCTAATTTCATGGAATTATTCTGCTTCTACTCCATCTCTGTCTGTCACAACCTACCATTCGACGAGAGGGTGAGGCGAAAAGCCAAAGGTGCATCTTCCAAAAAGAAAAACATGTGGGAGTTTCCACCAACGTTTATTCGAGGAAAACGTTAGAAAAACCAAAAAGGTGGTCTACGAATATTGAAAAGAAGGGTTTTGGAGTTGTTTACGCATAGGGAAGGTATTAGCACCCCATGCACCCACAAGGGACGACAACCTTTAATCAAGTGTGTGTAACGTGACTTCAAAATTATGTATTTTCCCTTTTAATATTTTTTTTATATTTTTGGGGTCAACAACGGAACTGCCCTTGCTCCTATGTATCATCAGGTGCAATGAGGAATTCAGACCTACGTAGTTCTTTAAGTCTGAATGTTTGTGTGTTAAATTGGTTTTTATGTTTTTGAAAGATTCATTTTAATTGCGAACAAAAAGTTGTTTAAGGCGTTGGACCTTGAAACGATGTTTTAAATTTTGAAAAATGAACAGAATCGTTAAGGCGTTGGACCTTGAAACAATCTCAAGTGATATTTGATTAGTTATGAGTTGGTTTTATCTTGGTTTTGTTTATTAACTTTCAATTTCTTTAAAGACAACTTTACAACACTAGTGATCGGTTAAGATTGAACTTTACAAAGGAAAATGAGATCTCCGATGATAGATGGAGAAGATGGATGTGCACATAATAGCAAGGGGGACCCCTAAGGGTACATAGATCACATTCAATCTTAAAAAAACAAAACTAACCGACGGTCACACGAAGAACACCGAACAAGGAACGATGTAGAGATTGATCACAGTCACGATTTGACAGCGCCTCAGCTTCATTTCCTCTTCTTCTTTCTTAGTTCTCTCAATTCCCTCCACTTTTGAACCTTGGAACCCCTTAAAACACCCTTAGGATGCCTATTTATAGGCAAAGGGTCACTTTAGGGCAGTTGTAGCTCGCCCAGGCAACCTGAAACTTAGTGTTGAAGCAATGAGCTCGCCCAGGCGAGCTTGCTTCTTCACCATGAAGCTATTTGGTGGCCTAGGCGAGCCAGAGGCTAGCCTGGGCGAGCTAGGGTCCAGGAAAACCAAGGAAAAGACCCTTTTGCCCCCCTTTTTTGGTATTTTTTGCATTCTTGATCAAAACACTGAATGATCATCTGTTTTGCACTGTAACTGGCGTTCAACAACGTAAGTCGACTAGCAAGGATCAAAAGATCTAGAAACGATAGTCCCCAAATGAAATTAAGGTATGACATTGTCCAGATTAGGTCAATAGCTTAAGACAGTGATGGTGAAGTATGAACTTCAACTCTAAGTTTCATACATATTATCCTTGCCATATTTGCAAATATATTAAACATGTACCAAACATCTTCTTCATCAGTAATTCAACATGCCCTATACTCAACATGTCCTTTCATTTCGTATATAGTACAATGATACCAAATTGAAGTAATTGTAGATGAAAAAACATCATCTATATTGATGATTGTATTACACTGATTATGTCGGCCAACATGAATGTTGGGTACAACAACATCGATTTTGTGTTTTCACTGGTGAAAACTGCATTTCCACTTGAATTGCAGATAATCTCACCATTGACATAAACGAACACACAAATTGGGGTTGAACTCATTTTTGTTGCACTATGTCTTTTTTTTTTTTTTTGCTCAGTGACACTTCAATGTAACTATGCAAAGTATAGGGTGATATGATGCACTTAAATATATAATCAATTACAGGGTAATGGTACACGTGTTTTGGAATCTAGAGGCATGACAATAAGACAATTGTGCATAGGGGTTTTGGAATCTCGAGGCATTACAGTAAGATATTCGTTTTAATGGGCTTTGGAATCTCGAGGCATAACAGTAAGACAGTCATTTTGATGGCCTTTGGAATCTTAAGGTCTTACTTTTAGACAAAAGCCATGTGCAATACAGCCTCGCATGCCAATTATTAGTGCATGTGACCGCATAATGAACAATTTTAAGCAACTGACAAAGATTGTGCAAACAATTAAACACATTTTTTTTGTTCACCGCACAAACCCTTATCGCATTTTGAGGTCATTTGTTGCTCAGGTTCACATGCCAATTATCAGTGCATGTGACCATGTAGTGAACAAATGCATATAATCGACAAAGCCTGCGTGAACAATTAAAGTTGTTTTTTTTTTATTAATGTTGCTCACCGCACATACCCTTATCGCATCTTGAGGCCATGTGTTGCTCATCCATGCATGTCAATTATCAGTGTATGTGACCGCACAATGAATGCTTGCACACAACCGAATAAATCCCAAATAATTATGGTTTCGACCTTTCAAACAGTACTTAAGTGGTCATGTTATGCATTTTTTTAATTTATGTCCAATACATTACAAATATCCGTGACACATTTTTTTCTTATTTTTCATGTCAAAGAATCCAAAAAAATATATCGCGCAATAGTTTCATCGATAACAACCTCAAATTAAGAGTAAAAAATAAAAAAAAAAACTATGTTTCAACCCTTCAAACAATGTTTAAGTGGTCATGTTGTGCAATTTTTTTAAATTTATCTCCAATACATTAAAAATATCTGTGACACATTTTTTTTCTTATTTTTCATGCAAAGAATCCAAAAAAAAAATATCATGCAACATTTTCATCAAAAACAATCTCAAATTAAGAGTAAAAAAGAACTATGTTTTGACACTTCAAACAATATTTAAGTGGTCATGTTATGCATTTTTTTAATTTATCTCCAGTACATTAAAAATATCTATTACATATTTTTTTGTTATTTTTCACGTCAAAAAATCCAAAAAAAATATATCATGCAACAATTGCATCGAGAACGACCTCAAATTAAGAGTCAAAAATAAAAATAAAAATTGTTTCGACTCTTCAAACAATGTTTACGTGGCCATGTTATGCAATTTTTTTAATTTATCTCCAATATATTAAAAATATGTGTGGTACATTTTTTTCTTTGTTTTCACATCAAAGAATAAAAAAAATATTTCGTGCAACAGTTTCATCGACAACGACATCAAATTAAGAGAAAAAAAATTAAAAAAAAACTATGATTTCGGCCCTTCAAACAATGTTTAAGTGGTCAACAATGTTTTTTTATCATTACCGTTCAACGTACTCACCCTTATCACATCTCGAGGTCATGTGCTAGGCAGACTCACATGTCATTTACCAATGCATGTGACTGCACAGTGAACACCTACAAAAATCGACAAATTCTATAAATACTACTATTAGCTAAAGACATTCGTAGAACTTTCAAATATTCATCTCAACCCCTACCACAATGAGTCACCCAATTGCATCAGTTTGTGTTTACTACAACGGTCAAATCTGTAACACTAATGAGGGCACCACCTTCATTAGTAACAATACAAAAACTTTCAAGGTCAACAAGGTCATAACCTTTACACAATTGTTTGAACTTGTTCACCAAAAACTAAACATTGAAGCACACCAACATATGCAACATCTCCACTTTTGATGCCTCATATTTGAGTCAGGGCAACTGTTCCACTCTATTACAACTGTGAAATTTATCAGAAAGTGTACTGAGTCACAAGTAATATAAAATGGTAAGAACCGAGTATCGAATCACAGGGAGTTTGTTTCATTCAGAAAAGCGTTCATTCAATAAGTAGACATTTGTATAAAATCATTAAATGGAAATAAACACAGGATATAGTTGCAATTCTAAAGATAATTACAAAATTAACTATGTAAATGCGAGAAATAAACATATGATTAAAACGTTGGGTCCTTCTACTGAGTAACTTGATGCAATTAAAGGTTTTTCTCTATTTAAGGTTGTTTTTGTGTTCTATGCTGGGGGCAAATACACCAAACACCGATTCCTCCCGTGAATGGACTAATTCTATTTAAACCTCGTTCTCAGATATCTCATTGAACTTAGCCTAAATAAATTGCATTACGATTACAACATATTAAAAACTAAATCTCTGCACTTCGTGTCTAGACATACAGTTATCTAGCCTTGCTCTATCTAGTTCTAAGGATTCAAAACATTTTCCAATGCTAAAAATCCTAACTTTACACACACATGGGTGATCAGTCCACAAGCATGCAATAATTAAATGCAGATAGAAGCAATGAACACATGAAAACAACATTAAATAGATAGTAAATAGTATTTACATCAAGGCTCAGTAGAAATTCCCAACAAAAGCTTTAACCTTCCATGGCAAGTTATCACCTTTCAGCTACAATAGGGGTTTTTGGAAGCAAAATTAAGATTACACAGTGGTGGGGATGTATCCTCCACCTCTAGGAGCCTAAAAATCACTCTAAAACCTAGAATCCTCTTGAAAGCTGAGGTTTTTGGTTCCTCCTTGCCCTGTTTTCCTTTGCTGCGTATCTCTATTGCATAGGCTCTCAAGCATATCTCTATTTTTCGCCAACTTCAGCTTTTAAGGGCTTTCTGTCCTCGAAGGCTCGCTTAGCGCCATTTTCGCGCTAAGCGTGAGTTAGTGATTTTTGGCTGAGTGAGTCAGGCTAAGCGAGCTGATGTCTCGCTTAGCGGATGTTACTCGCTAAGCGCATATGCCTCGCTTAGCAAGACACCAGCCACTGCCACCTTCTTATTCTTCATCTTTTCACTTGAAACTGAAGTTGAAAACTCATTAATTCACAATGAAGGGAATATCTACTGAATAAAACTAAACTAAACATAAAAAAAATATGTACAACCTACAAAAAGAACTATAAATTGGGGAAAAGACACAAATTTCATAATGCTTTTCAATACAAAAGTTAGTCGTAAATGACAACTAACAACAACCATATATGTATACATGTTTTATTCTGGGAGATGATCCTGATGTTTAACAAATGTTCAACATTTTTTACAACAACCCAACACTACCATTTGTAGAGTTATTTGCCATAATTTATGACATCAATAACCCACCAAACAACTAACATGACTCAACCTCCAATCTTGAGGACTTATCAAATGAATACGAGAGTTGTTGGGTCAAAAACCATGGTAATGATAGTGACTCCTCTTTCGGGTTGAAAGGAAGTAACATGTCTCCTTCCCACGAATCAATATTCAAATGAGGTTGCTAATCTGGGGATGACCCATGTCTTACTTGTTTCTGCTTTGAGGTTTTCCCGTGGTGTCCAATGTTGGTGTTGAGTGATTACTTCACATAATGAAATAAATTGTTTATTTAAGTTTATGTTAACAATTTCCAATTTACCCACTTCTAAAGTAGCAGATGGCATGGTAACATCACAATTGAAATTTACACCACTTCACAATTTACACACATCTCTAAAAAAAATGTTTCACCAACAAAATGATGATGTTTACACAATGTTAATGTGCAATGAGCAATACCCGTGTGTTGGCCCTATAGAATTATTATATACCATCAATAGAACACCGGATGGTATACTCAATCTACTTCAATCCACCATTACTCCTACTCATGATGCAATATTGTATTACAACAGGAAGTGGAACATACCATGCCAAGGTGGGTTTTTGGGTTACTCCTTCACTAGAACAAACCCAATAAGATTTGACATTCCTTCAAGATGTAGCATTGAGAAACTCAAGGATGTCATCAAGCAGGTTGCACCTCTAGGGGTTCCCCCTTATGGAATTCACGAATCACAGGTGGTCAGATGATTGTTCTTTTGACAGTTAGGTCATGCTAAATATTCAGAAAAATTAATTGAATATGAAATAACAATTGAAAAATGATGAAGATGTGTTAAAGGTGTTAGCAGAATCCAACTATTGAAAATGACTCTGCCCAATAGAAATTTTAGTTATTTTTAGCAAAATAGTAACCCAAATGAAAGAAGACATGTCTCGTGCACAACATCTTTCAAACTATCATTAGTTTCGTCATTTTAGTGTTCCAATTGTATTTTTTAGTATGTTTCGTTATTCTCATTTTATTATGTTATGTTTATTATGTATTTCTCTATGTCTCTTATCTCAGTCACCGTACAGTTCTAGTTTATGTGTATTATATAACTTAGATGTAGTAATTATTTATTCACTATGCTTGTAATTTATTTTAAAACTACAAATTAATTTTCTCATTTTTTAATTAGCGTACATAACGAAACAAAACCACCAACGACACTTAAATTTAACTTCAAAATAATTCATAACATATTCAACTACCTTAAGCTTGCAATTTATTTAAGTACCTACATGGTAACTAAAAAATTATATCATAATATTCTTTGATTTTATTAATTTTCTTTATGTTTTTTTTTAAAATATTTTAAAAAATTAATTTTTCTAAAAAAAAAATTAATTCGAGTTAGGGAGACCTGAATTCTCAACAGGTTTTGCCAAAAAAATTCAAAAACATAGTGTAAATATGCATGTATAGGTCAATAATGGGGGGAGTTGTATGTTTTGGTTGTTTTTTCTTATATGTCCGTGAAAAAAATTCATTTTTTCTTTCTCCAAATATAAATTAATATTAGTTTAAGACAAAAATAATTATACACTAGCTAATAGTATAAAAAGTTTTATACCGTCATCCAATTATAATTCACTATGTATGGTAAGTTTGTTGACTTTTATGATGCTTACTTTAAAATTCATATTAACGACGAATTATGATTGGAAGATAGTGTAAAAGTATTTACATTGTCAGTATATGAGTATTAAACTCTTAGTTTAATTGTTATGTATAGTTAGATAAATGTTCCTGTCGTATAGCAGTCAGACGCTATTCCTTCTATCAATGTGCTTCTTTTCCCTATTCATCCATATGTGCTTAAAATGAAATCTGTCTAAGAGGGGTACCTTCAAAATGCACTTCAACACTCAAGTAAGATCTCAACTTTGAGCAATAAGTAGGGTAATAAATGTGTAGGGTGAACAATAATTTTTACCTGGTGATCTTACTCTATTTATACAAACCTTTCTAGGCCTTACACCATGGGCCTTAGTAGGCGCATTACCATTTAGGTAATCTTCCTTTAAGTGATATTAGGTGGCTTAAGCCTTTGATTTCCCTTAATCACTTGTTGTCTCATCTTCTAGAAAGGCATCGGTACACACTACTACAAAAAAAAGTTTCAACTATGCTGGTTCAACAATGGTTCTACCAAAATCGATGTCATAAAAACACGGTGACATTTTTGTAAATATTTATAAATTTTTAAAGATGTTTTTCTCAAAACCATCTTTGAAACCGCATTACGACATCGATTCTTGAAAAAACTAATGTTGAATGCAAGAGTTCAACATCGGTTTCCAAAAATCGACTTTGAAAGGGATGAGCCTTCCCATTTCATTCTCTTTCGATGGTACCCTATCTCTGAATCTCCCAAAATGCAGCTTCTCCTTCAAATCTTTGTTCCTCTCTTGCCTCCAAACATCACAAATCTCACTTCTACTCTCGCCTCCTAACTTCTATCGAAGCTCTCTGTCAAGGTAAGAACCCTTCTTTCATGCTTCTTTCTTATTCTTCTTCTTTTGTGCGACAGGGGTTTTTTTAGGGTTCTCTTGCACCCCTTCTCATTTTTTTTCTTCTGCTGGTTTAACATTTTTGTTTTATTTGTAAATTGAAGGTGCAAAATAGGAATTTGAAGTAGGTCAAGAACATTAAAGGTGCGAAATAGCCAATTAAAGTAGGTGTTCATCACATTGGTCAGATGTGCATGTTTCTCATAACATCGACTTGCTTTTGGACCAAGATCTAGGCAATGAATTGGACATGGCAGATTCATTTGTTGGAGCGTAGTATTAGGAACCTTGACTTCACTCCTGGTGGCATCAACACCATTTTTCTAGCCTTGCCAAATGGGAGTTTTGCCTTGCCCCAAACAAGCTTTGTAGTTGCTTCAGCACAATTATCTTGAGTTTGTTGACAAACAGGTTCTTTTCTTCTTTTTTTGGCTATCTCTTCACTTGTTAAAGGGGAATAGGAAATTAATTAATGTGATTGAATCCTTATCTTGTAGGTTTTTATCAATGTCCCATGGTGTTGAATATGAAGAATGAAGAATTTGATGCTAAAAAGAAAACACTTAAAACAAAATAATGATTGTGGGCAGGAATAGGATCCCTCAAAGGGTCAAATTTATGCCATTTTTTAACAATATAGACTATCTTGGTCAGTTTGTTTTTTTCAAAGGTTAAGTATAAAGCTGATGCATGTCTGTGTGGCAGATAATGACATATAGTACGAAAAATAATTTTATGGAAGTTAAGAAATTTGACCTGATATATTTATATCAGAAGATAATTCTATTTCAACACTTCTTCTATCGAATGGCCAATAAGCCATTAAATTGATGATATGGAACAATAGTGAACCCAGTTTCAGCTTAAGGCTAGTGAATATTTCTTCCATTTTTCTATGTTCCACCCAGAGTAGCATGTAACAAATACAATAAAGAACTCAAGCT
Organism: Glycine max; assembly: GCF_000004515.6. NCBI lineage: Eukaryota > Viridiplantae > Streptophyta > Magnoliopsida > Fabales > Fabaceae > Glycine > Glycine max. The sequence goes on from NC_038241.2 coordinate 30,422,607, forward strand.
ATATATTTATGCTAATTTCAGAGCAAACCGTGCAAGATGTTTTTTTTCAAGAAATGACCTTGTGACATAGCTTAATGCATTGAAGGTGCTACTACTTATGATTGAATGTGGCATTTACTTTTGCTTATAACACTATCTTTTTATTTTTTTTATATTTTATTATTATTAGGGTCATATCTTGGAATTTCGAGGCCTTAAGCGAAAATCAAGACAGGGGGCTATGTTTTTTTTTTAAAAAAAACAACAAAGGCCTATGTTATAATGTTAATATAGACTAATAATTTTTATGTTACTTTTCTGTCTTTTTAAGTTGCAGAATTATTTATTAGTTTTATAATCAAGTAACTCTAACATCTCACTCTCAATAGAAAACATATCTAATCCATTCAATCTATCTTGTAGCATGGTTGATCTCAAATATGATTTAATCAATTTTAATTTTGAAAAGCTTCTTTCAACGGTTGCAACAGTTACAGTTAATGTTAATAGTATCTTATAAGCAATGTATGTATTTGGAAAAGAACCTAACCTTTTTTATATAGTTCAATATTTTTAATGGTGTGTTAATTTCATTTGTTAGAACTTGTTTCAATAACTTTAATTTTGAAAACAAATCAAGACCATCAATATCAGAATAGTCCTCAAAACTCAAAATCTTTCCAAGATTGATGCAATATTTTTTCAATTCATCTTCACTCAAAGTTTTAAATTTATTTGAATCAAATAAAAATCCAAACATGTTTTCATATTCTAAAAATTGTTGAAATTGACTCTCAATAGAAGAAATAGATTGATCTAATATATACAAAAAATAATCAATGCGAAAAGAATTTCAACAGAATGAGCTATCTCATCACTAACAATGTCATCAAAATGTTTTTTCCTATTAATCTTACGTTTTTCATTGAACTTGGGCTCTATATCCATTTCAATAGTCATTTCTTTGGTGGATTCTAATGCAAATGCAAAACCATTTTCCCTATAATTTTTCAAATAAGTTATAAGGCCTCTTAAGTGATCTATAGCAACATCTATATGCATATCTTTAGATTGCATGATCTTACATATAGAATTCACAGCTAAAAGTATATCATACCAAATATTCATTCCCAATAAAAAATCAAAATTTTCCATCTCATAAGTTGCTAAACATATGGTTTCACTCTTTATCTTAGGATGTTCACTAGTTTTCGATAATTGAACAAGTGTGTCCCTTATTTTTGGTGCTTAAAACTTTATGGCTTTGACACTTTCAATTCTACATTCCCATCTAGTTTGAGACAGTGATTTAACTGAAAACTTAGATACATTTTCATGTAAGATTTTCCACCATTTGGTCGAAGAAGCAAACAAAGAATAAATGTGTTGCAAAACTCCAAAAAAAAGAAACAACTCTTGTACATGAATTGGTCATATCACCTAGAACTAAATTCAAATTATGACAACCGCAAGGGGTATAATATGCTCTAGGTTTATGTCCAGCAATCTCTTTTGTACTCCTTGATTTTTACCTTTCATATTGGACTTGTTATCATACCCTTGTCCCCTTATATCATTAATATCAAGGTCATATTTTTTAATACCCAAGTAAGTTCCTCAAAAAGACCTTTTCTTGTTGTGTCATTGACTTGTAAAAACTCTAAAAAGTATTCTTCTATTTCGATGGGACAATTGAAAGTATCAACACACCATCAAGAATGATAGAAAAATATTTTGCATCTTTAACTTTTTTTAGTATAATATTTTTTATTTGAGAAGCTAACAATTCTATAAGTTCATTTTGTATAGTCTTACTCAAGTAATAATTATGAAGGTCGCCATTTTAACATGCTCTTGCATAATTGGATCAAATTCCGCTAACAACTCAATCAAACTCAAAAAGTCTCCATTGCCTTTTTGGTATATTTTTTCATTTGTCCCACAAAAAGCTAAATTGTTTTTAAAAAGTTTCCATTTTTTTTTCATTTCCATCTTGTAAATTTTCATTATCCTCTTGTTCATGACTAGGATTAGGATTATTCATGTTGTTAAGATTTTCTACCTCTTGAATATTTTCATTATCAGTATTTTGTTCTACCATATTAATATTATTTGGAATTTCTAGAGGAGAATTTTCTGCCATATTTGTATGTGTTGAACTAGTTGTAACATCCTTTTTATGAATATTAACAAATTTATGAAGAGCACCTTGTTGAGATTGAATCAATTTTTCAATTCTATTTGACATATTTTATTGATAGACTAAAATAAAAATAACAATCAAAATTATTTTAAAATTAAAAGAAGATAATAATAAAACAATAAAACCTGGAAAGTGGAAAATTAAATCCGTGAACGAAAATTTCTTTAAGCTATGACTATGCATCGTCACATATACAAATATCCAAAATCCAAACCGTAGTGGCAATCACTTTGCTTGCACCTACAACAATAAACAATAAAAAAATGAGATGTAACAATTGTAATTTGTAAATGTTCATTCAATTTAATTTCAATTCAATCAATTGCTTTATAAATTAAAATGCAAAGCATATGAGTGAAATGATCATACTTGTTGAGAATTTGAGATTGTGAATGTATGAATACATGAATTTTGATGATGTCAAAGAAGAGTCAAACAAGGCCGCTCCAAAGGATAAACATTTGCTTCAAGATTAATTCAAGATTGCTTCAACAAACAAAGCCTTGTTTCAAGATTCACTAAAGATCAAGCCTTGCCTCAAAACAAAGGGTTTCAAAGTCACGCAAGGCTCTGGTAATCGATTACCAGGAAGTGTAATCGATTACCAGAAGGGAAGAATGAAAAAGAGTTGTTGAAAAGGGTTTTCAATTTGAATTTTGAACATGTAATCGATTACCATATGTCTATAATCGATTACCCGCAATGAAACTCATGAAATTCAAATTCAAAAGTCACGACCCTTCAAATTATAACTGTGTAATCAATTACACAAACATTGTAATCGATTACACAAACATTGTAATCGATTGCCAGTGGAGAGTTTTCAGAAAATCTGCCAACAGTCACATCTTTGCGTTGGATTTGTTAATGGCCATCAAAGGCCTATAAATCAGTGACTTAGGCACGAATTTTATGAGAGAGTTTTGCTGGTCCAAAATGTCTTATCCTCTCAAAAGAAAATGAGACAGATTCTAAGAGAACTTCATTGTCAAATGCTCTCTCAAAAGAAATTCTTGGGCAAACACCTGCAAATCCATTAAGAGTTCATCCGTGGACGTCAATTGTAATATTCTTCTCTTGAAGAGAGAATTCTTCTTCCATTCTTCTTACTCAATGAAATTCATTAAGGGACCGAGAGACTCTTGAGTTGTAAGGATTCCTGAACACAAGGGATGGGTTGTCCCTGTGTGGTTCAGAAGTTGTAAAGGATTTTACAAAGATAATGGAATTTGCCGAACCGGTATAAAACTGTGTTTGCATTCTCTTTTCCCTTATCTTATTTATTTTTGTGTCTTGCATGTTTAAAGAACATGATTAAATTGATTGTTGCTTCTTCTGCATTCTAAGCCTATCCCTCTTAAGTTATTGAGGCCACAAGGTCCAACAAGTGGTATCAGAGCAGGGTTCTTGTCTAAAGTTTAAAAACTTCAAGAATAGATATGGCCTCATCCAACTTTCCATTTCCTAAGGAAAATTCTATTAATAGGCCTCTTATGTTCAATGGTGAGGGTTATCATTATTGGAAAACCCGAATGCAGATCTTTAAAGTAGCCATAGATTTAAAGATATGGGAAGCCATTGAATTTGATTCCTTTATTCCTACAATGGTAGAGAGAAATGCAACTAAATAAAAAAACTAGAGAAGAAAGAAAAGAAATGATACATCACTTGGGAAGATAATGTCATAAATTCTTCAAGTGATTCAGAGAATAAAATCATAAGTCTGAGTATCATGATGAAAGACTATGAAAACGGAGAAGAGCAAAGTCGATACATTGATAGCAATTTCTCCAAACACATGGCATGCATCAAAGTTTATTCATATTTCTCCCCAAGATAAGTGGATATGTGATTTATGAAGACAACAAACAAAGGCCATATTTCTCCCCAAGATAAGTGAATCTCAAGAAAAGTGAATATGTGATTTATGGAGACAACAAAGGCCACTTGATCATCAAGCCCAACAAGTAATATCAAATGATACCAACAGGTCACTTGTCTTTGATTGATTACTTTTGATGATTTTTGTCTATGATTGTTAACTTTTGATTGAGTTTTGATGCTTGTTTTTTGCTTAAATTTTTTATTGTCATTGATGATTATGGTTGATAGTTATGTTGATTGTCTTTGATAATTGTTTTTTATTATGTTTTGATGATTGATTGTATTTGATTGTGTTTGATTGATGTGTTATTTTACTTGTTTTTGTTTGATTAATATTGAATGATTGTTTTAATGCCTTTTGATATCACTTGACTCTTATACATTGCAACAAGTGTTTTTTTTCTCCTCTCTGCTCATGATTTGTTTTTGATGTTGACAAAGGGAGAGAGAAAGATAAAAGATAAAATAGTAAAGAAAAATTATCTATTCTTTATGAGACAATTTTTTATATATGAAAAATATGAAATCTTCAATTGTCTCATATAAGCAACCATTGCAAAACCAAGGGGGCGTAAACTATATGCAAATAGATATTTTTTCTTTGTTGTTGCTCCTAACCTACAAGTGGTTGTCATCATCAAAAAGGGGGAGAATGTAAATCATGAAGATTTTGATGATGTCAAAAAGATCAAGCCTTGGATAATGGTTGTCATCATCATAAAGGGGAAGAATGTAAATCATGCAAGCTTTGATGATGTCGAGAAGAAATCACATGTTTGTCATCATCAAAAAGTGGGAGAATGTGAATGTATGAATACATGAATTTTGATGATGTCAAAGAAGAATCAAACAAGGCCGCTTCAAAGGATAAGCATTTGCTTCAAGATTGCTTCAACAAACAAAGCCTTATTTCAAGATTCACTAAAGATCAAGCCTTGCCTCAAAACAAAGGGTTTCGAAGTCATGCAAGGCTCACGTAATCGATTACCAGGAAGTGTAATCGATTACCAGAAGGGAAGAATGAAAAAAAGCTGTTGAAAAGGGTTTTGAATTTGAATTTTGAACATGTAATCGATTATCATATGTCTGTAATCGATTACCAGCAACAAAACTCATGAAATTCAAATTCAAAAGTCACAACCCTTCAAATTATAACTGTGTAATCGATTACACAAACATTGTAATCGATTACCCGTGGAGAGTTTTCAGAAAATCTGCCAACAGCCACATCTTTTCATTGGATTTGTGAATGGCCATCAAAGGCCTATAAATAGGTGACTTGGGCACGAATTTTATGAGAGAGTTTTGCTGGTCCAAATGTCTTATCCTCTCAAAAGAAAATGAGACAGATTCCAAAAGAACTTCATTGTCAAATGCTCTCTCAAAAGAAACTCTTGGGTAAACACCTGCAAATCCATTAAGAGTTCATCTGTGGACATCAATTGTAATGTTCTTCTCTTGAAGAGAGAATTCTTCTTCCATTCTTCTTACTTAATGAAATTGATTAAGGGATCGAGGGTCTCTTGAGTTGTAAGGATTCCTGAACACAAGGGATGGGTTGTCCCTGTGTGGTTCAGAAGTTGTAAAGGATTTTACAAAGATAGTGGAAATCTCAAGTTGGTTGCTTGAGTACTGGACGTAGGCACAGAATTTGCCGAACCAGTATAAAATTGTGTTTGCATTCTCTTTTCCCTTTTCTTATTTATTTTTGTGTCTTGCATGTTTATAGAACATGATTAAATTGATTGCTGCTTCTTCTGCATTCTAAGTCTATCCCTCTTAAGTTATTGTGGCCACAAGGTCCAACAAAGATGCTAGCAACGTTTGTGAGTATCCTTTTTCAGTCACTTGGAGATGGAGTATTGGAGTTGGTCACTTGGTGTAGGGTATACCGATTCACAAATTAGAATATGATTATAAGAAAATTGAAAAGTCAAATAATTACTTGAATGTAGTAGCAGAGAACTAAGAATAGAGAGAATGAGAATGAGAGAGACTAGAGAGGAAATGGAGAGGTTGATCCAAAAATGACATTTTTTGTCAAAAGAAAATCAAATTGCAGTAATATTGGAACTGTACAAGTAGCCAATAGGAATTATATGCTCTGCTCACAAATTTGCTGAGCCACTCTTGAGTGACTTTTCATTTGCAAAATCTAAAAAATGGATTGTGGACTTTCAAAAAATAATTTATATTAATAATACTACTATTAAAAAAAATTGGGGGCCTTATAAATTTGGGGGCTCTAGGTCATGACCTTAGTTGGCTTGTTGAATGTCTGGTCCTGGTTATTATTATTATTTTAATGTTGTTTTGAAATTCAGAAATTCCTCCTGTTTGTTTTGAATGAAATCCTCTATTTCTCTACAGGTTTGAGCGGAAGTTCATCTTACATTTTCATATTACAATTGTATTTTACCTCTTGCTCTTTGTCTCATCTTTGTCTTCCTGACATATTTTAATATTTCTTATCAATATAAGGTCCCACACAAAATTTCACTGCATTTGTGTGAATTTGTTCTTATCGAAACTGGGTTGCAGGTATGATAGTGAGACAAAGGGTTGATTACAAGGATGCTTTCATATGTGAATTTCCTAACTTGTATAATTATTTTTGAGTCAAACACTAATTAGAGGAGGAGAAAAGTTTTGGCGACTAACTAAACATATTTCTTACCTTGTGTAATAGCTAATAGGTTTGATATTGATAATGTGAAATTGTGTCATCTTAATGCTAATTTGGAAATCCTTCCACCTTCTACTAAAGAGCAACATTTTCTATATGATTGGAAACATATTTACCCTCCCAAATCCGTTTGTGCACCCCTTTTAGTACTTTAAACAAGATTCTGAATGATAGGTTTTGTAGGATGATTGTTGTTTACTCATGGTTGAGTTGAATTAACTGTAGTTTTAGGCCTAGGCAGAGCAAAAGTGTGGATCAGTCCCCTTCATTGTACATACTAATTAACTTAGTTGTGTTCCTAATGTTGTTTTGCATTCGCTTCCTGCTCATGATAATTTTTAAATCTATCTAGTAGTCCAAATGGACAAATGATAGTTACTTAGAAGTATTCCGAACACTTATAGCAGAAAATTATGATCTATTTTGCATTCAAAAATATACAATAATAATAAATAGAGAAAAATAGGTTTGTGTACCCGGATGTGTGTTCTTGAAGCAACAAAATTTTTCTTCAATAGTGTGAGGACTCTACGTGTATCCACACCGAGGTCAATCTCTGCCATCAACTCTTTGATGAGTGTAACTCTAAAGAGCAAATCATCTTCCTACTTTTCAGGTCTAAAATTAGACTTGAACTTTTCTAGATTCTGTCCAGTGTACTTTGCCTCAAATAGATGCTTCTATTTATAATGCTAATGAGATATGAATTTGGGCCTCTTTTCAAAGAAAAAAAATGAAATATTTTATATAAAATAATTTCATATCTCTTTATCTTTGTAAAAATAAAAATTATATCATATCTTTTATTTTAATAAGCTTCCTGGTATAAGACAAAGATAAGGTATTTCATGAATCACATGAATAGTTACGATTATTAATCACATGATGATATCTAGCACTAGAATATTATTCTTATTTTATGGACAATTTCCACATTCATAAAATAATACTCCCTTTTTTATATTAATTACATCCTTGGTGCTACTAAAAAATATAATAATATTTCACTAAAATATTTATTTGATTAAATTAAATTCTCTAATTTAATTATCAAATAAATTATCCTCTTTTGTAAAGATTGGAATACTCACTTGTGTGTGACCCTGTAGGTTCAATACTAAACCAATAGTAAATTAATCATAATTCATTTACTAATCAAGGTATGCATCTAGCAACACTCCTTAACGTCCAAATAGCATGAAGTAACATATTTTACCTTCAAGAACCAATAAAATAATGTAATATTATCTTCCATCATTTATAGCTCAAGGTTAACTCTAGAGTATAGTATTATTGTCAAACTCTAATAAGCTAGCACATTTAATCAATGAATGACTTAAGAAACTTTTCTCTTCTTTCATTCAATTGTCCTAGCCAAGTCTTAATTCTATCATAGAGCACAAAGTCATTGCCTAGAGTTGATAGATTCCTTCTTGATTAATCATTAATTCTACAAGTATTTAATCATATCCAATATTCATTCAACTAATGTCCTAAGACATTAGGTGTCCGAAATTAAAATATAACAAATAACTTGTTAATTACTATGATAATCTCAAGTCAAAGGAAACTATTATATTTCTTCTTCAGAACTTGCTATTGACATATCAAGGTAATATTAACTATTAGGAATTCTCAAGTAAGTCAATTCAATGATGACATCCACATATAAATCATATATATATATATATATATATATATATATATATATATATATATATATATATATATATATATATATGCAATTTAATAAATGAGATCTATTAATCTTTATCCAATAAAGACCATTACATATATATTGATTTATCTGGATTATTGAATTCACAATAATCATACGATAAAGAACAATTTAGATTAAAATTATAAAGAACTTGTTTCTTATTATCATAATCTCTATCATGATAACAAGCCTATAATTTTAATCAAGGACTTGTCAAATTAACAATTTAATAAAACAATAAATATGATAATAAAATAAAGAATAATTTTTTACTAAAATTGATAGCATGATGAATTGGATCTTGGGCATATATATTTACCCCAACACCAAATTTGTGCAAGAATATATAGTATTAGTCAACCAATCAATGGTGTACACTTAACTTTCCAAAGTCTAGTAATATATTACAAACATCATCAGAAAAGATTTGGTACGTGAAAGCAAAAGCCCTATCTGGTTACTGTCAACGTCAAAATGACGGGTATTTATGCTTAATTTCAATATGTACTTCATCAACATGATAGTAATAATTTTACCAAAAGAAATTGTGATTGTTCTATAAAGTCATAAAGATAAAAAAAATCATGTTATTCTTCTTCATCATAACATTTTATGGCATGTTATAGTAGTACAGTTAGTTAATAATTCTAAAATCTAATTGTGATGAATTAATTGCACCCTAAAGGTAGAGTAAATCATTAGTGCCAAATAATTTTATTTTTTGGAATGATGCTAAAGCTAGGTATAATTATTTTTAGGGTTAATTAATCTTTTGTAAAGAATTCTTCTAATAATTTTTCTAAACCTAATCTTTTTAAAAAAAAGTGTGTTGAGTACTTTTGTGCTTACTAGCCAAAGCTTTTACAGCAGGAAGTCAAAGTATATATCTTATTTGATAAAAACTCATTTATTTCTTGGATACTCAACTGCCTTAGCTAGGGATGGATCCAGAAGTCTACTAATAGTAGGGCTAATTCTTTTTTTCTTCCTTTGTAATTTTTTAAATGTCTAACTTCTAATAAATAATATATTTTACAAATATTTACTATTTTTACTCATAAAATTAAAACATTTTTATTTTAAATGATAATAATTTTAACCGCTATCATAATAACAACAAACACATGACTAATTTTATACAATTTTACACTAATTATCACTTTAATCATTACCATAATAACAACAAACACAACTAATTTTACACTATATAAAATGAGTTTTACACAATTTTACCCTAATTCACATAACAATACATATGCATATACGTATGATCGAGGTCGTACCCGAATCAAATAAACATTAAAAATACAGTATCTAGGAAGTGATCCTAGGTCGTCTCCCAACGAGCAATGGTCAACCAAACGTTCATAACAAATAGTAATAAAACAGTAACGAATTGGGGGGGGGGTTGTTTGTTTTTGTAAATTAAACAGCGAGTAAAATTGAATTAGAAAATATCATAATTAAAACACGTTGTTTCCCCTTGATTCACAAGCAAGTCTCTTATCCTAGGTTACGAAGATTTATCCTTTATCAGTTCAACCACTTAATCCAACCCTAAATTAAATTACTAAGCGAAATTTAACATAAGGCATTCATTATGTGATTAAGCAACACATACACCAATTAATCATGAATGAAACTGATCATTAAGCATGAACGTAAATTAAGCACAGAGACAATTAATCAAGCACTAAGCATGCATGGATTAATAGCAACAAATACAAAGTAGTTGGTGAAGAGGAAAAACTAATCAGAATTCAATAGTAATAATAAAACCTCAAAGAGAGTTGTGCTTGATCCTCAAGAGAAAATAACGCTGGAGACTTAGCCTTCCATTAATCAATAGAAATCGAAATTCTAGTAGAAAACGAAGAAAACTAGAATTATTCTCCCAAAACAAAAAAAGGCTAAAACGAAAAAAGAAGAGAGAAAGCTCAAACTAGAACCTTGGTGCTGTTATATAGGTTCTCAGCCCCAAAGCTTACAAATCTGTTTTAAGTCCAAGCCCATAAATAAAATAAAATCTAGATAAGATAAGATCTAGATGAAATAATATCTAGATGAGATAAAATCTAGATATGATAAGATAAAATCTAGATGAAATAGTATCTAGATGAGATAAAATCTAGATAAGATAAGATTTGGTAGAATAAAATAGTTTGCTCTCTTTAAGTCCAAGCCCAATTCTGGATTCAAGCCCAATTGCTTATAATTCTCCTGAAATTAAATTAAAAACACAAAATTAATCCAGTAGGCCCAAATGATAAAACTGCATAATTAATTTGACAATTAAGGATAATCAGTAATTAAAATGGTGACAAAAAATGTTAAGAAATATGAGAAAATGATGACACATCGAATCCCCTCACACTTAGCCTTTTGCACTCCTGGGCAAAATAAAAAAAAAACAAAGCAAGGGACAAATCCAGAGACATTAAAGAGAAACAAACAGACACAACAACAATTACATATTTCTCAATGAATCTCAAGGAATGAAAATAATGGGTAACATCCAACACATAAAGAGTTAAAGAGTCAAGGCCATCATGAAAATCATCCAAGCATCTCAAACATGGCAAGATAGTCAATCAGCTCAAGAATGAAAAGTGATAAAGTCTCACTAGATATGCATTCTATCTCTCAAGTGTCTAGGCTACTATTTACTCTCAGAGCACCCATGAAAACAAACACCACATAGACTTGACAAGACTCTAAAATTGACAACCACATCACAAGCACATGCACATGAGGATCAAAAGGTCTTTTAAGGTTGTAATGGGGCCAAGGACAAGGTAGATGAAAGTATGGGATAGTAGCTAAAACCCAAAGGAATAGAGGAGCAATGGGGAATAAGTGGGAAGTAAGAAAAAGTAATAAACCCCAAAACTAAAATTACAAATTAAGCTTTAAAAAGTAACCCAAAACGAAATCAACCAAGTCCTCAAACCAATTCAAGTCTTCAAACCAAGACCTCATTTATTCAACCTCATTATTTTTCTTTTTTTATTTTTTATTTATTTTTTGATTTTTTTTTTAACGTGAACAGTAGCAATTGAAAGCATTTGAAAAATAAAGCAACAATTAGGCAATATATGTATATACATCAAGCATGGCCAACAAAAACATATCATCCAATGAAACATACCCCCCCCCCCCCCCCCTTCACACTTATTCCCAAAACAATTCCAAAGTTCCAAAATTCCTTAAGGTTAGGGTGAAATCATGGTTTTTCACTTAAGGCTTGTAATGAGCTTCAAAACATAGAAGGGGAACATAGGCTCAAAGGGGCTATCAAAGGAATTAATTCAAGGTAGGCTCATTTGGCTAGAGGCTTATAAGAACAAAATGCCTAAATCATATCCCAACATGCATGTGAAGCAAGAAGTATCAACAAGAGAAAAACACTGAATAAACTAGATGATGATGGCTCAAATTCTCACCAAGGGAAAATCTATCACTTTCAATTCGAACTTTCAAAACTAACTTGACATGTAGAGAAAAACAAGGATTTCAATTCACAAAATGCCAAGAAACTCCTAATTCAAAAACAATTACCCATTACTTGTACATAACCTATAATTCAAAGAGAAACATGCAATGTTGTAACAAAACATAAAACCAAAATAACAAAATTAACCTAGAAAAACCTAATAAAATTAAACTAGAATACCCAACAAAATTAAAGAACAATCTCCCCTCCCCCCCTCACACTTAAACAACACATTATCCTCAATGTAGCACAATCATAAGATCAAGAACAATCAAAACAATCAATAAATTTGGACAAGTGCAATAAAAGTAAAGAAGGAGACAGAAAAATAAAACTCCCTAAGTCATGGCGGAAGAGAAGTAGGGTGAAGTAAAGAGGTCTCCTTCACCACTGCATCCACTGAGGAGGGATTTGTGAGGAATGGTTTCAGTCGGTGTCCATTGACCTTGAAGCTCTTATCTGTGGATTCACTTTTGATCTCAACTGTACCATAAGGAAAAACATTAGTCACTACAAAAGGACCAATCCACTTTGACCTCAACTTACCACTCATGAGTCCGAGTCTAGAGTTATACAATAAAACTTTCTGTCCAACCATGAAGTCCTTCTTAGCTATCAAGCTGTCATGGAACTTCTTGGTCTTCTCCTTGTAGAATTTGGAACTCTCTTCTAAACGGATCTCATCTAGCTCACTTAGTTGTAACTTGCTTTCCTCTCCAGCCTGATCAATAGAGAAGTTGCAGGTCTTTACAGCCCAGTAGGCTTTGTGCTCTATCTCTACAGGAAGATGACATGCCTTGCCAAAGACAACCCGATAAGGAGACATTTCTATGGGTGCTTTGTAGGCAGTCCTATGTGCCCAAAGAGCATCATCTAACCTGGTGCTTCAATCCTTTCTGTTCGGCTGCATAATCTTCTCCAAGATCCTTTTTATCTCCCTGTTTGAAATCTCAGCCTGCCCATTAGTTTGGGGATGGTAAGGTGTGGAAATTCTATGCACGACCCCATACTTTTTTAGCAAGGCATACATGGATCTGTTACAAAACTGGGTGCCTTGATCACTAACGATGGCTCTAAGGACTCCAAACCTGCAAAACAAATTAGATCTAACAAAATCCACAACAACTTTAGCATCGTTAGTTCTGGTGGGTTTGGCTTCCACCCATTTTGAAACATAATCAACAACAAGGAAAGTATAAACAAAACCAAAAGAGACAGGGAAAGGCCCCATAAAATCTATACCCTAGACATCAAACACCTCACAGAATAACATGGGTTGTTGAGGCATTTGCTGTCTCCATGAAGGTGAGCTGCCTGCTCTCTGACAAGGCTCATAAGTGCTACAGATTCTCCACACATCCTTGAAGATGGTGGGCCAATAAAAACCGCAGTCAAGCACCTTGCGAGTCGTCCTCTATATGCCAAGATGGCCACCTGGTGCGAAAGAATGATAGAATTGCAGGACCGAGTCAATCTCGTGGTCTGGAATGCATCTCCTAATAACCTAGTCACTGCACAACTTTCACAAATAGAGGTCATCCCAAATATAATGCTTAGCATTGCTCTTAATTTTATCATTTTGAGCTTTAGATGCTAAGGGGGGGGGGGGGGGAAACAGAAGCAACCAAATAATTCACAATATTAGCAAACCAGGGAGTGGGGAAGGAATCAGAAATACTATACAAAATGTACAAATGGTCATCCGGAAAATCATCCCGAATGGGTGAGTCCTCAAACGCACGCTCAATCCTACTCAGGTGGTCAGCCACGAGATTCTGTGCACCACTCCGATCACGGATTTCCAAATCAAACTCTTGGAGCCAAATCATCCACCTGATCAATCTAGGCTTTGATTCAGCCTTCTTCAACAGGTACTTCAGAGCTGCATGGTTAGTATAAACAATAACACGAGTGCCAAGCAAATATGAACGAAATTTTTTAAGAGCAAAAACTATCGCTAATAGCTCCTTCTCTATGGTAGTGTAATTTGCTTGAGCAGCATCCAAAGTTCTGGAAGCGTAGTAGATCACCCGAGGCAGCTTATCAATCTTTTGAGCAAGGACAGTCCCCAATGCGTAATTGGATGCATCGCACATTAGCTCAAATGAGGCTGTCCAATCAGGTGCCTGAATGATAAGGGTGGTAGTCACCACACAATTGAGGCAATTAAAAGCCTCTTTGCACCGGTCATCAAAATCAAACTCCACCTCCTTTTGCAGCAGATTGGATAGTGGAAGGGCCACTTTGCTAAAATCCTTGATAAAGTGCCTATAAAACCCTGCATGACAAAGAAAAGAACGAACCTCTCGCATGCAAGAGGGGTAAGGCAATTGTGAAATAATAGTTATTTTGGCAGGGTCTACCTCTATGCCCCTACTGGAAATGATATGCCCTAAAACTATACCCTGTTCTACCATGAAGTGACTTTTTTCAAAATTCAGCACAAGGTTAGTTTCAATGCATCTACTAAGAACTCTATCCAGACTATCCAAACATGTATCAAAAGAGGACCCATAAACAGTAAAATCATCCATAAACACCTTTATGCAACTCTCTAAAAAATCACTGAAAATGCTAAGCATACACCGCTGGAAGGTACCAGGGGCGTTGCATAGGCCAAAGGGCAACCTCCTATAGGCAAAAGTGCCAAAGGGACAGGTGAATGTGGTCTTTTCTTGATCCTCAAGAGCAATATGAATTTGTAAATAACCAGAAAAACCATCAAGAAAATAGTAATGAGACTTACCTGCCAAGCGCTCAAGTATTTGATCAATGAAAGGCAGGGGAAAATGATCTTTTCCGGTTACCTGGTTCAGCCTCCTATAATCAATGCAGACTCGCCAATTGTTCTGCACTCTTGTGGCCATAAGCTCATCCTTCTCATTCTTGATCACTGTGAGGTCTGTCTTCTTAGGAACCACTTGGACTGGACTCACCCACTGGCTGTCAGAAATAGGGTAGATGATTCCAGCTTGTAAGAGCTTGATCACTTCCTTTTTCACCACATCTAGAATGACGGGGTTGAGTTGCCGCTGTGGCTGCCTCACTGGCTTAGCTCCATCCTCTAAAAGTATCCTATGCATGTAGGTAGATGGGCTAATACCAAGAATGTCTGCTAAAGTCCATCCAATGGCTTTCTTGTGCTTCTTGAGAACTAGCTGTGAATGTATGTATACATGATTTTGATGATGTCAAAAGAAGAATCAAACAAGGCTCATTTTGCTTCAAGATTAATACAAGATTGTTTCAACAAACAAAGCCTTGATTCAAGATTTCTTCAAGATCAAGCCTTGCCTCACAATGAAAGGTTTCAAGTCATTCAAGGCACATGTAATCGATTACCAATACATGTAATCGATTACCAATGGTTTGAAAGTGTGTAATCGATTACACATCATATGTAATCGATTACCAGAGACTCTGAACGTTGGGAATTCAAATTTTAAATGAAGGGTCACAACTGTTCAAGAAAAACAACTGTGTAATCGATTACACTAATTCTGTAATCGATTACCAGAGAGGATTTTCAAGGAATATCGCCAACAGTCACATCTTTTCATTAAATTTGTGAATGGCCATCAAAGGCCTATAAATAGGTGACTTGGGCACGAATTTTATGCAGAAAGTTTTGCTGGTCCAAAATGTCTTATCCTCTCAAAAGACAATGAGAGAGATTCCAAAAGAACTTCATTGTCAAATGCTCTCTCAAAAGAAATCCTTGACCAAACACTTGCAAAATCAATAAGGATTCTTACATGATCTTCATTGTAATATTCTTCTCTTGAAGAGAGAATTCTTCTTCCATTCTTCTTATTCAATGAGATTGGTTAAGAGACTGTGAGTCTCTTGTTGTAAAGGATTCCTGAACACAAGGGATGGGTTGTCCCTGTGTGGTTCAGACTTTGTAATGGATTTTACAAAGATAGTGGAAATCTCAAGTGGGTTGCTTGAGTACTGGATGTAGGCACGGGTTGTGGCCGAACCAGTATAAAACTGTGTTTGCATTCTCTCTTCCCTTATCTCATTTATGTTATTGCAATCAATTTTGCCTTGCATGTTTATAGAACATTATTAAATTGATTGTTGTTGCTTCTTCTGCATTCTAAGTCTATCCCTCTTAAGATTATTGAGGCCACAAGGTCCAACACTAGCAACAACTTCTCCTCTTGCTCAGCAGCAAGGAAGACAAAGATAATCACTGGAAATTTTTCCTTGTCCTCCAAGTAAGCATATTTGAGGTTTGCTGGTAAGGACTTCAACTCTGGTGTGGGTGGTGGCTAAACAGTGGGAGGAACCATGGTAGGAGAAGAAGAAGAATCCTTAGCCTGTACCTCATAAAGCAAGTCAGAAGTATATGTATTTCCTGCAACATGGTTAGTGCATTCTGACTCTAAAAAATCAACATCAAGAGGTACAACACCCAGAAAATCAAAACCAGACTCAAATTCAGATTCATTCTCAGCATAAAAATCAGACACATGATCAAATTCAAACTCAGATTCAGATTCAATGCATAAGGAATGACAAGTATGCAAATCAGATAAAAATGGATGTTTCCTACCATGAAGAACATTGTCAAAATCAAACATATAATCATCAACAATTTGATAAATTATCTCAGCACGAAAAACAGAATGATCCTCAGATGGATGTTTCATGGCATCAAGAATGTTAAAATGAACAACAATATCACCAAATTCCATAGACAATGTGCCAGCATAAACATATATCTTGGTTCGGGCTGTTTTCATAAATGGCCTGTCTAAAATAATTGGAACTGAACCATGGGAAAATCCCTCTTCCATATTAAGAACATAAAAATCAACAAGAAAAATAAGTTCACCAACCCGAACTAGCACATCCTCTATGAAACCTGCGGGGTAAGAAACACTTCTATTTGCCAAATGAATCACCACATTTGTAGAGTGCAAAGTTCCAAGAGATAAAGAATTGAAAATGGACAGAGGCATAACACTAATTGATGCTCCTAGATATAGCATGACATTCTCAAATTTATTGTTCCCAATAATGCAAGGTATACATAAAGTACCTGGGTCCTTACATTTCTCAGGAATGTGAGGAAAATATTTATCTATCAATGCTGACACATTTATGCCCATGCTAATCCTTTCATTGCCTTTGAGCTTCCTTTTGTGGGTGCACATCTCCTTTAGAAACTTGGCATATCTTGGAATCTGCTTGATGGCATCTAGTAGAGGTATGTTCACCTCTACTTTCCTAAAGGTCTCCAAGATCTCCTTTTCCGCTTCTTCCATTTTTTTGTTTGGAATTGCTCTAGGTGGGAATGGAAGAGGGATATGAGGCTGTGGTAAGTCAGAATTACTTGAAGAAGGTCCTCTTGCATGAAAATTTTTGTTAGGAAGCTTTCTCTTTTGTGCAACTATCTCATCCTCTTTTTCAGGTATAGAATGAAGCTTGACAGGTTCAGGTGCAGGTGCTGCTACTGGTGGAGGCACTTGAATTTGGTTGTCAGACCTCAAGGTGATGGCACTCACATTTTTCGGATTCTGCACAATTTGTGAAGGCAATTTGTCAAAATTGTGGGACTGAGCTTGGTTCATCTAAGTAGCCATCTGCCCCATCTGATTTGTTAGACTCTGAATGGAGGCTCTTGTCTCTTGCTGAAATTGCATATTATGGATGGTCATTTGCCTCACTAACTCTTCTAAGGAAGGTTGAGGAGGAGCCTCAGTTGCTGGTTGTCTTTGTTGTGACTACTGCTACTGTTGCTGCATTGGAGGAGGAACATATGGCTTGCTTGGACCAACAACATTCTGGAGAGGAGGGACATGCTGTTGTTGTTGTGGAGGACTTATCCATCTCAGATTTGGATGATTCCTACAACCTGGATTGTATCTATTGCTTGAAAGGTCATAATTATTCTGTTGTTGTTGGTTTTGCTGCTGAGGAGGTCTATTATAAATGTTTGCAGCATAAGCTTCAGGTTGCTCATTGACTCCAGATTGTTGCAAAGAAGGACAGGGATCTGTATGGTGATCTACAGAAGAACATAGACCATAGACTCTTGAAACAGGTGTAGATTTCTGATTCATGGCAAGCTAAGTTACTAGGTTGACCAAGGCATCAAGTTTTCCTTCAAGCTTTTTATCTTCAGTAGATGAAGATGAATCCGTGGCCACCTCATGGGCTCCTCTAAGAACAATAGCATCATTTCTTGCACTGAATTGTTGGGAATTGGAAGCCATCTTCTCAATCAAATTCCTAGACTCAGCAGGGGTCATACTCCTCTCCATGTTGCTAAGTCCCTCATAGAAATATTGAAGAAGGAGTTGCTCAGAAATCTGGTGGTGAGGGCAGCTGGCACACAATTTCTTGAATCTTTCCCAGTACTCATACAAGCTTTCTCCACTAAGTTTCCTAATGCCGGAAATGTCCTTTCTGGTGGCAGTGGTCCTAGATGCAGGGAAGAATTTCTCCAACAACACTCTCTTAAGGTCATCCCAGCTAAAAATAGACCTGGGAGCAAGGTAGTACAGCCTGCCACTCCCTCCAGAGAATGAGGAAAAACCTTTAGAAAGATATGATCTTCTTGGACATTAGGGGGCTTCATGGTGGAACAAACAATATGGAACTCCTTAAGATGCTTATGAGGATCTTCACCTGCACGACCATGAAACTTGGGCAGCAAATGTATTAGTCCAGTCTTGAGAACATATGGAACACTCTCATCAGGATATTGAATGCACAAGCTTTCATAAGTGAAATCAGGTGCAACCATCTCCCTAAGAGTCCTCTCACGAGGTGGAGGTTGAGCCATGTTCTCAGTATGAAAATTAGTAGTGGAATGCTCAAAATCAGAATATTCAGAATCACTAGCAACAGAATACTCGGAATGCTCAAAATGCACAGAATGATCAGGATGCACACTATGCCTAACTAATCTATGAAAGGTTCTATCTATTTCAGGATCAAAGGGTTGTAAATCGCCTGGATTTCCCCTAGTCACGCACTATATGCAGCAAATAATGTATTTCTCAACAAGCACCTAACAAGGGGGTAAAACTATAGCTATACTCAAACGATATCAAAATGAGCTGAAATTTTGTGACGAACACCCTAAAATCATGAAAAGATAGCACAAAAATTTTCAAACAAAAATTCAAAGTCTAACTATGAAAACTATCTAAGGAAAGTTTAGAAAAATAAGACAATAATACTTAAAAAAAACTTAGTAAACGGCTGATTTTTGGAGTTTAGGAGACCCCAACCGGCTTCAGTGAGTGGTCACAATATGGGAAATTTTTTTCTACCCCAAATGCATATATAATAATAGTTATTCTAATACCCGGAGCAAAAGTTATGGCCGTTTTAAGTTTTGCTAAAAACAAGTTCCCAAAAATTTTGTCTCTCTCAAATACTGTCACACTAAGTGCTCTTGGTATTTTTCACACAAAATATGGATCAAAAGAAGCTATTACACAAAAATTCAGCCAAAAATAACAACTCTAACTATCAAAACAAAAATTGTTAATTAAATTGCAAAATCCGTCGCTAATTCCCAGTCGCTAATCACTGTTCAACACTATTCACACAAAAACAAAAGGCTGAATCAGTCGCTGAATCCGTCGCTAAACAGGGAATGCAACTGAAATGCAAAACAGAACGCTACATAAAATAAAATAACTAAACACTATTATGAACCTTTGGCCCACTGCTCCCCGGCAACGGCGCCAAATTTGATCGAGGCCGTATCCGAATCAAATAAACATTAAAAATGCAGTATCTAGGAAGTGATCCTAGGTCGTCTCCCAACGAGCAATGGTCAACCAAACGTTCATAACAGATAGTAATAAAACAGTAACTAATTGAAGGGGGGTTGTTTGTTTTTGTAAATTAAACAGCGAGTAAAATTGAATTAGAAAATATTAGAGTTAAAACACGTTGTTTCCCTTTGATTCACAAGCAAGTCTTTTATCCTAGGTTATGAAGATTTATCCTTTATCAGTTGAATCACTTAATCCAACCCTAAATTAAATTACTAAGTGAAATTTAACATAAGGCATTCATTATGTGATTAAGCAACACATACACCAATTAATCATGAACGAAACTGATCATTAAGCATGAACGTAAATTAAGCGCAAAGACAATTAATCAAGCACTAAGCATGCATGGATTAATAGCAACAAATACAGAGTAATTGGTGAAGAGGAAAAACTAATCAGAATTCAATAGTAATAATAAAACCTCAAAGAGAGTTGTGCTTGATCCTCAAGAGAAAATAACGCTGGAGACTTAGCCTTCCATTAATCAATAGAAATCGAAATTGTAGTAGAAAACGAAGAAAACTAGAATTATTCTCCCAAAACGAAAAAGGCTAAAACAAAAAAAGAAGAGAGAGCTCAAACTAGAACCTTGGTGTTGTTATATAGGTTCTCAGCCCCAAAGCTTACAAATCTGTGTTAAGTCCAAGCCCATAAATAAAATAAAATCTAGATAAGATAAGATAAGATCTAGATGAAATAATATCTAGATGAGATAAAATCTAGATATGATAAGATAAAATCTAGATGAAATAATATCTAGATGAGATAAAATCTAGATAAGATAAGATTTGGTAGAATAAAATAGTTTTCTCTCTTCAAGTCCAAGCCCAATTGCTTATAATTCTCCTAAAATTAAATTAAAAACACAATTAATCTAGTAGGCCCAAATGATAAAACTACATAATTAATTTGACAATTAAGGATAATCAGTAATTAAAATGGTGACAAAAAGGGTTAAGAAATATGAGAAAATGATGACACATCAACGTAAAAATACCAATTGGGAGGGGGGGGGGAGCTAGGGCCCCTACCTACTCCCCTCTAGATTCGTCATTGGTATTAGCTGAATACCTATCCAGTATACAACATTCAAGTAGCTTGTTGTTCTAGCGGAACACTTATCTAGAATGGATAATTTATTAGATATTCGGTTAATCAATTGAGATGAGATTATATTATTTAATTGATAATTTTAAATTTAAGTATATAATTGTGATAAATAATTAAAAATGCTATTGTTAATTGTTATAGAGCTCATATCAATGTTTCCTATTTTACCCTATGCTAAAATAACAACTCTAACCAAGATAAACCCACCCTAAGGAATACCAAAACTACTATCTGAGATCAACACTTGCACTTAACCTAGATTTGTTGGGACAAGGTAACATCTTAAGTGATTAGAATAAATTGATGGGAGCTCACACATAAAGTCTTTAAAAAATTCAATGGCTTTTTCATCAAATGCACCTGTGTGTGTGTCTATGAAGGAGAGAGAGAAAGAAAGCTTCTCTCAGGGATCGATAAATTCTCCCATTGACTACTCTTTAATACACATTCTAATTTGAGCATCAGAGTCTCTACAAGTGTCATCACCAAAGTTATATATTGAGGACTACCACGAACCAGTGTGTTCTCCACCATGTCTCTGGTCTGAATCCTTTCCTTTGTGACCACATCACAACATTGGCACCAGCTATAGGAAGTTACCATCTTATATCTCTTTCAAATAGCTAGAATTTTTCCTTCACGACTAAGCTTGTCTATCGTCTTAAGATCAATGTCACAACATTGGCATTGTCTATGGAAAGTTATTATCTTGCAACTCTTTCAAACAAGCAGAAAATTTCCCTTTGCGAGCAAGCTTGTTTAATGTCTTAAGATTAACTTCATCCCAAGACTAATCAACAACCTCTAGAATAAAAACATCTTATTCTTCAACAAATTTTCTCCTTTCCAAAGGTTTGGTGACAGGTAGGCAGTCATGAACAACCAAACCCTTAGAAACATCCTTTGGTGTAGCCTTATAAGCTACTCTTGCATTTGCTAGCCTTCTTCTTTTGCTTAGTTTTCAACCTTTTAAGCATCATCTCCTTTAGAAGCACTAACACTTGCATCTTTCAAAATATTAGCAACATTAGAGGCAGCCTTTAAGGATTCAAATTTCTCTTCCTTGACAAGATTTTGAGCAACAAATAAGCAACAATCTTTGACTTATCATTGTTCACCATATGTCTTTCTATAAAAAGGAAAAGAAAACAAATTACATCAGAATAAGTTAGAAATTATACACATCATAATTCAAATAAATAAAACAACAAAACAAACCTAGGTGGGCTTCATATTGACAAGACCAGCCCCCAAAAGAACTTTACAAGAAATTAGTTCACCTTCCCTCCCAACGCCCGCCTCAAGACAATCCACTATTCCTTGTTCCTGCATAGAAATTGATTCCTTATGAGTAATATAGTAAGTTGAAAATCGACCATAATGATCTTGATTCTTTTAGAGTGGAAACTAGGGTTGAATAACACCCTTTATCCTTATTCTTCACTTAAAACAATCCAAAGTATGACGTGTGGCGCGAAGAAAGAAATAAGATTCTTTACTTGTAGGAATCTTCATAATTTCCGAGAATGATCCCTACAACTTCATATCCCTAAAGTAGTATGTTTTTTATCATCATCCCTAGTTTGGTTTCTGGTGGAGAAAAAAAGCTAAAAACTCTATGAATACAATTTGCACATTCTCTCTCACACATGTGTTCAAAAGCAATTACAAATGCCCAAGCATTAGGGGTAAGCCACAAAGGACAAACACCTAGGAAATTTACGACATCTATATGAAAATCTAAAAAAGGAAGATGAACACCTAAGTTTTCAAAAAAAAGTGTTATATATAGGGAAAAAATATTCATATAAATATTACCCCTCCTTAACTTTAGACCTTTCTTCACCAATATTGTCAACATTTCCTTGAGAGAAAATCCTCCCATGATCATCAGGAGATGTTACCTTCCAACCTTTGTGATCCCCTACAACATTAATATCACAAAATTGCTTAAGCAAAAAGTCAATAGAACTAGGATCAAGAGTAGATTTTATACCTAAGACCTTTTGTTGACCCAATCCATATTCTCTGACTCTAGAACAAGATAAAAGATAAATCCTCATTATCATAAGAAAAAACAAATCTGTGTTCTAACATGGTACTTTATGCAATAGCGAAATCATTTTTGTCATTAACATTCGTGAGCATCACCGACCATAGAATGTTTTATCTAACCAAAGGTTGTTGAACACTTACTTTACCTTTATTTCAATTTACTATCATGGCCTCTAGTAATGATTTTGTGATGCTCCCTTTTATTGAGGGTTTCAATTGCTCTCCTAAATCAAGGCTGCGAGGAGGTTGAAAGGAATTGTTTCGACCTCTAGAAGGATCTTAAAACTCATCAATGGGTGACCTATAGAGTCATCGAAAGGCCCTATAGGATTCATTTTACCATGTTACCGATGGCCACGATTATAGAAGCTAGTTGGGAAAAATATTTTCGAAAAAGAATGGGGGAAAAAATTATACCTAAAAAGAAAATAATGGGAGAGTATAAATAAAGAGAGACGTAATGTACTTGAAATTAAGTTGAAAGAAAAACAATTGAATAAATCGTAACGAGAAAAAAGCAACCGAAGAAAATATGGTAACTTTTCATAGATCCTTGTTGATGATAGAAAACAACACAATAGTGAAAGAGATAATGGGAAAACCCTTCAAATTAACAAAATATAATTTTTTTACCATCACAAAATTTGAAAGCCAATTGTCTTAAAATTTAAGATTCAAATCATTGCAACAATTAATCATGATCTTCCCACTAGTTCAGTTAACTATGATGTTGAGTCATATGACAAATAAGATCCCTCTATGATTTTGAATTGATGCAAATAAATACTAAGTTTAGAAAGTTTACATTTGAAATGCTAATAGACAAAAAGTGTTACATAAATGCTGATGACAACCAGACGCTGAATTTGTAAGCATTTAAGACCAAAATTAATGCTCTATTTGTTTGATCCTTTGTGTAGAGAATGTTTGATTATTATTCATAGGATCTATCGAAGTGAAAGGTAAAGAGAAAAGTCAAAGAATAAAGCCTCTTTCTATAAAAAGACATGAAATAGCAAATATCATACTAGAAGCGGGGTTGAATAGTGTGTTAGATAAATATTTAAAACTTTTTTGAAGTAAGAAGGATTTCATAAAGAAAGCTTATTAGACAACACAACTTCAAATTCAAATGTTAGCAATTCAAATTGTAAGAGGCAACATGAATTCATCAAGTTACAGATGAAAGTATAAGCCTCATGTGAGCTAACAAATGACGTTGGTTGTTAACTTTGCTTAGTATAAAACACTTCTTAAAATGAATATATCCTTTGGATGTAAAAACCAAGACACAATGTATTGGCAATGGTTTTCACAAATGATTGGATGTTTGTTTCATAACAGCATTTTAAACATGGAATTAATAAAAGCAAGTTCCAATAGTCTTTGGAAGATTACTTATAATAGCATATGGATGAAGATTTTTAACAATTGAGCTTATAGAAAGTATGCCCTATTTCACTTAATATAAGCCATTAGTCCATCAATAATTTATATCTTTGTTATCATCAAAACAATGGGTATTTTGGATCATCCATATATGATATATTTGGATTGTCCAGATCTAATAAGATGCACCACAACAATATGTAGTGTACTTCACTTAACAAAAGGTGATTTAATCTTTGAAGCTAGTTCTGGAGTGCTACTCAAGGAAGATAAGCATAATGTTTTATATGTTGTGAGTGAGTAAAAGATGACCCATATTAAATGTTGCATTAAATGATCCAACAAACACCTCAGCTTCATAAAATCAATAGACACAAAAAGGTGAGTGTTTAGAGACAACAATTATTTCACCAACAAGTCTATAAATACCAGAAGAGTTGAAGTGTTGCAGTTATGAACTCTAAACGAAGCTACCTCACTAGCCTTCAAACTCCTTATTTTTAATTTTTTTTAGTTGTAAATAGCTCTCAATACTCATCGCATATCTTGAGAGAAGAAAGACTTTGAGTTTAACCTTGACTTAGTCTATATGCACCCAACCTTAAGCCAATTAGTTGATTTATGTAGAGACAGAAGTGGCTTTTAGGAAACAATATTTGGGAATATTAGCTTGAAGAGGCTAGTACAAAACTACTTTGGTGGAGCCATAATTTATTGTGTAACAATACTTGTATCTTTGTGTGAAAGATAGTGAAAACTTGGTAGGTTGTCAAGAACTGAATGTAGTCTCAATGGTAGAAATAAACTAGTATAAAAATCTTTGTATTTATGCTTCTCATTTCTTATATGTTTATTGACCTTTAGTTGTACAAAACCTTTCGTTTATTTCTTTCAAGTTCTAAAAATGTTTTCAAACTCCTTATCAGACAATAGTTACTTACAAAAAATCTTGTGAAAATTTTTAAATCACAATTCAACCCCTTTTCTTATGAATTTTTCCTTTACATGTGAAAACCACAAAAACAAAAAATAAGTCAAGTAAGAAAATAACACGTGGTGAAACCAAAAGAAAATAGAATGTTGTATGACTCCCTTAAGTCAACATTGCTTATTCTAAGCAATACTAACTTGGGGGCAACTATTATGGTGGTAATATTCAGCGTAGCCCTTAAGTTAGCATTATTTATTTTAAGCAATATTGGCTTGGGTCTAACTATTATGGAGATAACATTCATGTTAACCTTTAAGTTCTCATTGTTTATTCTAAGCAATACTAACTTGGAGGCAACTGTTATAGAGGTAATATTTGTCTTAACCCTCAAGTCAACATTGCTTATTCTAAGCAATACTAACTTAGGAGAAACTATTATGGAGGTCATACCAACGTGTCCTACTTTACTCAGGGCTTAAAAGTGCTTGACAACTCTAATCGAGAGAAACCACCCTTAGGAATTAGAAAATTAATATCTAAGACCGACACTTGTGCTTAACCCAATTTGTCAATAAGGGTAACATCTTTACTTAAGTGATCAAAATAAACTTAATGATGGGGCCTCACAGTAACCTTTTAACAAACTCGATGACTTTTCCTACCAAATACAGGTGTGTGTGTGTGTGTGTGTGTGTGTGTGTCTATATATATATATATATATATATATTAACTAGAGAGCTCATCTTAGGTATGGTCAACTTATTCACTATTTTCTGATATACATTCTAACTTGAGTGTCAACTGGTGATTTCACCAAAGTTGCTCATTGAGAAGCATTGTGAACCACCATTTTCTCCATCGTGTCAAAGGTGTAAATCCTCTCCCTTATGACTCCATCAAAACATTAAATATATAAATTTTTATCGAATTTGCAACATTGAATCACACAAAAAATACATGTATTTTTATACAGAATAACTAATAGAAACAAACCTTTTCAATAGAATTATATGATTTTAGAGTGGTTTTTTATTGGATAGTCGTGTAAAAAAATTATACACTAATCATGTGCATATAAATAAAATTCTATAATAGTATATTATGTTGACTTTTAAAGAGTTTATAGAAAACATAAAAGGATGGGTTTCCTTGGTGGTTATAGAAAAAGGTTTTTTCTAAGTTCTAAGAGTGGGCTCTCTCATGTTTGCAAGGTGAGTTTCCCAAGTTACTCTATGATGTGTGATTTCTAGTGGGTGATTAGATAGTCTTTTCCACACTCCTGATCCCATTGGAACCTTTTTGCCTTTTTCAACAAGTTCATGATTGGCTTGGCCTTTTCGGCTATTATGGGTAAGAATCTTGTTAAGGAGGCGATCTAGCCTATAAGTCTTTAAATCTCTTTAATATTCCTCAAACTTCTCATTTCAATGACAACCAAACACTTGTCTAGGTTTTCTTTTATTCCTCTATGGGAGAGCATAAACCCTAAGAATTTTCCCCCTCCTACTTCGAACACACTTTCCTGGGTTAAGTCGCATGTTATGTTTCTGGATTTGTGCAAATACTTCTTCTAAATCACGAGCATAGGACTCAGCTTCATTGAAATTGACCATCATTTCATCGACATACACCTCCATATTTCTTCCAATCTAGTCTTCAAAAGTCTTGTCCATTAAATGCTAGTATGTTGCCCCTACATTTTTCAAGCTGAAAGGCATAACTTGGTAGCAATAATCAATAGATTCGGTTATAAAATCCATTCTCTCTTTACCTTTAGAATACATTTGGATTTGGTTATATCCTAAGTATGTATCTAAAAAGCATAGTAAATAATGTCCTACTGATCTGTCAATGTAGTCGGTACATATTCTTCATTTACATTTGATTTCTTGACCATCACAACATTTGACAACCAAGTTGTATACCTGACTTCTCAGATGAACTGTGTTGCAAGCAATGTGGTAACCTTTCCCGGATGAACTGAGTTGTCAGAGGTCGAAGAGAAGTTTGAATGAGCAGTTGAGCAAGAAGGAAGAGAATATGATGATAATCATTGATCAATATAAAGAGAAGGTGAACCTAGCTGCTAGTCACGGGCAGATGTTGGAAGATGAATAGGAAAAGGTGTCGGCCTTGCGGGTTGAAAGGGAAGCGAGAGAAAGGGTGATAGATTTATTGCATAAAGAAGCCATGAAATGGATGGATAGGTTTGCACTCACTTTGAATGAGAGTCAAGAGCTTCCAAGGTTGTTAGCTAGAGCCAAGGCGGTGGCTGACACATACTCTGCTGCCGATGAAGTTCACAGTCTTTTCAATTACTGCCAACACATGGTCGAACTAATGACCCACATAATTAGGAATCACTGAGGTTTCCATGTTGTATTTCTATTTATGTTTTGGCTCTGATAAGTTGAACAATGTTGTTTTTAATGAAAATTGGATTTGATTTGACCTTATGTTCTACTGAATGTCCTGTGTAAAATTCACAATACTTTAGCAATTTATCATTGTCATGCATTCAAGTTTATTTAGTTTTCATATTACTCATTGCATTCTTTCCTTAACAGTCATCATCATCAAAACATAATCATAGTAATCAAAAAGAATGAATGCGCTTTACGACATCCTTATCGAACACGTGCCAAGGCTAGAATCATGAAAGAGATAGAGGAAGTTCAAGAACAGATGAAGGCCAACATGGAGGCCATGAAAGACCAAATGACCACCATGATGGAGGCCATGATGAGTATGACAAAAATGATGGAGGTCAACACAGCTACAGTCACTACCTCAAGTATCGCCACTGAAGTGGACCCGACTCACCCATCTAGTATCAATCAAGTAAATTGTCCAGTCCTAGATATGGTAGGTCAGGGAGGTGAAGCATTGGGAAGTACGGGCGGCCCCCATTTTTTGCAGGTCCAGAGCAAGCATCCTTTCCCGCCATATGGCTTGCCTCCTAACTATGCGCCACCCAATATTGCACACGCGCCCGATGAGAATGTCGACCACTCCGCTCACATACCCATTAAGAGCCAACAACCCCAGTCTAGTCATGCACATATCTCTCAACCCATGGGGGAGACACCTGAAGTACCCCAAGACCACACTCTGGCCGACTTCGAGCCTCACCTTGGATATGCCACTAAACGGCAAGCATTTGGTGGCGTACCCCTGCCAAACAATTTGGAGGGACCTTAGTATCTCCCGCAATCACAACTACAACCCTAACATTTTGCGGTGGGAAGACTACCTCCTAGGCTCCTATCATGTTGGAAAGGGAAAAATTCGATCATATAGAAGAAAGGTTGAGGGCCATTGAAAGAGGCGAATACTGTCCTTTTGCCGACATGGCGGAATTGTGCCTAGTGCCCGATGTCATCATTCCTCTGAAGTTCAAGGTGCCAGATTTTGACAAATACAAGGGAACTGCTTGCCCCAAGAATCACCTAAAGATGTACTGCTGGAAAATGGGAGCATACACGAAGGATGAAAAACTCTTGATGCATTTTTTTCAAGAGAGTTTGGCTAGGGCAGCTATCAATTGGTACACCAATCTAGAATCTTCTCAAGTTCGTTCCTGGAAAGACCTAATGGTTGCCTTCATTAGGCAATACCAGTACAATTCCGATATGGCCCCGGATAGAATGCAGTTGTAGAACATGTGCAAAAGGGAGCAGGAATCCTTCAAAGAATATGCCCGGAGATAAAGGGATCTGGCGGCTCAAGTAGCGCCCCTAATGATGGAGAGGGAAATGATCACATTGATAGTAGACACTTTACTTGTGTTCTACTATGAGAAGATGGTGGGATACATGCCTTCGAGTTTTGCAGATCTGGTGTTTGCAGGCGAGAGGATCGAGGTAGGCCTAAGAAGGGGCAAGTTTGATTACGCTGCTTCAACAAGTTCCAGCAATAGGAGGCCTGGGGCAGGTGGAGCAAAGAAAAAGGAAGGAGACGCCTACACCGTGACCACAGTACCCACATGGCCAAGCTCCTCGCAATCCCCTCACAACCCTATATATCAGTGTAGAAGCAAGCTTCATGATGTTGAATCAAGATTGATTCAAGTTGTTTTGATGATAACAAAGATGATGACAAAAAGCCCAAGAGAATGATTTCAAGATTGAGTCAAGAACAATTCAAGAATTAAGAGAAATTTGATCTCAAGATTCAAGAAAAGATGAATTCAAGTTTCAAGAGAAGAAATCAAGAAGACTTCACAAGGGAAGTATTGAAAAGATTTTTCTAAAAACAAACATAGCACAATTTTGTTTTTCAAAAGAGTTTTCTCAAAATTTTCTAAGTTACCAGAGTTTTTACTCTCTGGTAATCGATTACCAGTTTCCTGTAATCGATTACCAGTGGCAAAGTTTGTTTTCAAAAAGCTTTCAAATGAATTTACAACGTTCCAATTAATTTCAAAATGGTGTAATCGATTACAAGATATTGGTAATCGATAACCAGTGTGTTTGAACATTGAAATTCAAATTCAATTGTGAAGAGTCACATCCTTTCACAAAAATGCTTTGTGTAATCGATTACAAGGATTTGGTAATCGATTACCAGTGACAAGTTTTGAACAAAAATCAAAAGATGTAACTCTTCCAATGGTTTTTATGTTTTTCTAAAAGTTATAACTCTTCCAATGGTTTTCTTGACCAGACTTGAAGAGTCTATAAAAGCAAGACCTTGATTTGCATTTCAATATCTTTGACAACCTTTACAAACAACTTTTCCACATATTCTTTGAATCTCTTTGAACATCTTCTTGAACTTCTTCTTCTTCTTTCTTTTTCCTTTGCAAAAAGCTTTCTAAAGTTTTCTGGTTTTCCAAACCTTGAAAACAAAATTGTGATATTCATCTTTTTCATTCTCTTCTCCCTTTACCAAAAAGAATTCGCCAAGGACTAACCGCCTGAATTATTTTTGTGTCTCTCTTCTCCCTTTTCCAAAAGAACAAAGGACTAACCGCCTGAATTCTTTTGTGTCTCCCTTCTCCCTTGTCAAAGAATTCAAAACGACACAGTCTGAAAATTATTTTGATTCTTCCCTTTCCCTTATACAAAAGATTTCAAAGGACTAACCGCCTGAGATATCTTTTGTATCCCCTTCACAAAGTTTCAAAGGACTAACCGCCTGAGAACTTTGTCTTAACACATTGGAGGGTACATCCTTTGTGGTACAAGTAGAGGGTACATCTACTTGGGTTGTTGTGACTGAGAACAAGAGAGGGTACATCTCTTGTGGATCAGTTCAAGTGGAGGGTACATCTACTTGGTTGTTCACAGAGAACAAGGAAGGGTACATCCCTTGTGGATCTTTGCTTGTAAAGGATTTTACAAGGTTGAAAAGAAATCTCAAGGACTGTAGGTCGCTAGGGGACTAGATGTAGGCATGGGTTGTTGTCGAACCAGTATAAAACTCTTGTGTTAGTCTTCTTCTTCCCTACACTTTTTATTTCCGTTGTGCACTTTAATTATCGCTTTTACTTTTGGTTAAGTCTCTATTTCGATTCTCTAATTTCTTAACAACATAGTAAAAGCCTAAGAAGGATTTGATTTTTAAATTAGTAAAGGTTCATTAATAATTAATTCACCCCCCTTCTTAATTATTCCGAGGCCACTTGATCCAACAATCAGTACCCCCCACACCAATATAATTACTTAGCCAATATTGGATCTCCCCCCTGTCCAATGCCCCTCTGACCAAGAATGCCTAATCAACCATAAAGACCTCCCCAACATCACCCAAAAAATCCATTCCCTACACAGCCCAGACCGAGTGCAAATCCCAACCCCAATACAAACACCAACCCAAGGAGGAACTTCCCAAAGAGAAAACCCGTGGAGTTCACCCCAATCCCAATGTCGTACGCCGACCTGCTACCATCCTTACTCAATAACCAAATGGTCGTAGTGAGCCCGGGAAAGGTCTATCAACCTCTATTTCCCCGATGGTACAATCCTAATGCCACATGCGCCAATCATGGTGACGTCCTAGGGCACTCCGTCGAGCAATTTATAGCTTTTAAGCACAAAGTACAAAGTTTGATTGATGCGGGATGGCTTACATTTCAAGAGGATAGTCCCAATGTAAGGACTAATCCACTTGCAAATCATGGAAGCTCGTCGGTGAACATGGTGGGAGAAGGAAAATCTCAGGAGTTGAAACAGATAAGGGATGTGTTAACTCCAAAACGATTCATATTGGAGGTGTTGCGTGAGGTCGGTGTGATTGAATGTGATGATAATAAAGGAGATCCGTGCTTGATGCATTCATGGGTGTTGCACGATGCAAAAAGGTGCCCAATAGCTGAGGAGTTGCTGCAGGGACTGATAAGTAGGGGTTAAACTGAAATCCATAGTGCAAAAAAGGAGGAAGGAGAGGTATTCATGCAGTCGAGTGACAAAAGCCCAAGTAAGCCTAAGCCTTCGGTAATTTATTTCACCAAAGATATTACCACTTAGATACCTCAAAGTTTCCATCCCTTTGTAGCAAAGATGCCAACACCCTTCCCTTATAAGAGTGACAAGGTAGTACTGTGGAGGTATGGCGTACAAGGACCCACAGAAGGTAGGACGGGTCCCTCATGCGTGTTGGGAATAGCATGTTGGCTGCTAAGATCATGAATATATCCGGTACGAGTGGCATGACTCGTAGTGGACGTATTTTTGCTCCTCCCGAGCTACCGGCAAGGTTGAAAGACAAGGGGAAGGCAAAGGCAGATATGAGCAAGAGGGAGAAGACGGGCCTGATCGCAAATAACGAGGCCCCAGTCGGAAATTTTGCAAAGGAAGGGGACGACCTTAGCAAGAGAGAGATATCGATTGAGGAGGCAACCGAATTTCTGAGAATCATTCAGCAGAGTGAATTCAAAGTAATTGAGCAATTGAACAAAAGCCAAGCAGTGTCTCTCTATTAGGGCTGCTCATGCATTCCAAGCTTCATCGGGCATTGTTGGTAAAAATCTTGAACAACGACCATGTGGCGCAAGACATATCAATGGAGGGTTTCGAGGGAATAGTCAACAACATCACCGCAAACAATTACCTAACTTTTGCTGACGAGGAGATGCCAGTTGAGGGCAGGGAGCACAACAAGGCTTTGTACATATCCGTCAAGTGCATGGACCACATAATGGCCAAGGTACTCATTGACAACGGCTTTTCTCTCAATGTCATGCCCAAAACAACATTTGATAAATTGTCATTTGATGCGTCGTATATGAGGCCAAGCTCCATGGTGGTAAGGGCTTTTGATGGCAACCGTCATGACGTGAGAGGAGAGATCGATCTCCCGATTCAGATTAGGCCACACACGTGCCAGATAACTTTCCAAGTGATGGACATAAACCCCACCTACAGTTGCTTGTTAGGTCAACCTTGGATCCATTCTGTTGGGGTGCTCCCATCAACCTTGCTCCAGAAATTGAAATTTGTGGTGGAGGGTCAGCTGGTTATAGTGTCGGGCGAGGAGGACATACTAATGAGTTGTCCATCTTCTATGCCTTATGTTGAAGTTGCGGAGGAGTCGCTAGAAACATCATTTCAAGCATTGGAAATTGTGAATAGTGCTTATGTGGAGTCTCCTCCGGTACAACCTCATTTGTCTGGTGCCTCTTTGATGGTAGCACGAGTTATGCTAAAAGATGGTTATGAGCCTAGGATGGGTTTGGGCCGAAACAGTGATGGCACGACAAGCTTGTTGAAGTTTGCTGAAAACCGTGGGAGGTTTGCTCTAGGTTACGAGCCTAAAAATGCTGACAAGAGAAGGATTCCTTTGGGAAAAAAAAGAAAGAAGTTTAGCTCGTTTACAAGGGCGAGGACCATGGGTGGAGAGGGTCCCTATTTGCCACATCAACGAGAGCTTTGTAAGCGCAGGGTGGATGCATGAAGATCAAGTTGTTGTGTTGGACGAAGAAACCAATTAAGATCAGCCAAATTGGGTGCAGCCATGTTCCCTGGGCTTTGAATTGAAAACTTGGCAGATCATGGAGCGACCCGAGATTTCTGTGTCAAATCCAATGTAATTAAGTAGTTTGGACCCTATTGTTGGGCCTAGGCTTTAGGGTTTGCTTCTCTTGTTGGGCATACTTTCCTTTAATGATCCAACAATTATTAATATACAACCTTTTATTGGGATGTTCCCTCTCGCACCTTTGTCCATTTCATTTTTCTGCATTTTTATTTTCATTGCGTTTAAATGATTTGACGCAGATCCAACAATGAGTCCTGTGAAAGTAGTGATACCGAGGACCTAGATGTTGGCTTTGAGCGGCCAGTAAATCAAGCCGAGGAGGAAGAAAATAAGGATAGAGACTTCCCCCAGATTTGAAGAGAATGGTGGAACACAAAGAAAGAGAGATGAAGCCGTATCAAGAGGAGATAAAGATAGTGAATTTGGGCACTGGTGGAGAGAAAAAGGAGGTCAAGATTGGCACTTGTGTGCCCGCAAACATCTGAGATGAGTTAGTGGCTCTATTGTGAGACTACCAAGACATCTTCGCTTGGTCTTACCAGGATATACCTGGTTTGAGCTCAGAAATTGTGCAACACAAGCTACCTTTGAGTCCCGAGTGCTCCCCAGTGAAGCAAAAATTAAGAAGAATGAAACCTGAGATGTCTCTAAAGATAAAGGAGGAAGTAAAGAAACAATTCAATGCAGGTTTTTTGGTCGCTGCTCGGTACCCGGGATGGGCCGCCAATATCCTGCCAGCCCCAAAAATGGATGGGAAGGTGCGAATGTGCATGGACAATCGAGATCTAAATTGACCTAGTCCAAAGGATAATTTTCCTTTACCGCACATCGATGTTCTTGTGGATAACACAACCATTTTTGCCCTATTCTCTTTCATGGATGGATTTTCAGGTTATAAACAGATAAACATGGCACCAGAGGATATGGAAAAGGCAACTTTCATTACTCTACAGGGAACCTTCTGCTATAAGGTGATGTCGTTTGGGCTGAAGAATGTTGGGGCAACATACCAATGGGCCATGGTGGCATTATTCCACGACATGATGCATAAGGAGATCGAGGTCTACGTGGATAACATGATCGCAAAATCAAGAACGGAGGAGGAACACCTAGTCAATTTGCAAAAGTTATTCGGGCGACTACGTAAATACAGGTTGAGACTAAATCCCATGAAGTGTACATTCGAGGTAAAGTCTGGAAAGTTGCTCGGCTTTGTTTTTAGCCAGAGAGGAATAGAGGTGGATCCGGACAAGGTGAAAGTGATCCTCGAGATGCCCGAGACTCGTACAGAGAAGAAAGTTCGGGGTTTCTTGGGGAGGTTGAACTACATCGCAAGATTCATATCATAGTTAACTGCCACTTGTGAGCCTCTTTTTAGATTGTTGACTAACAATCAGACTATTAAATGGGACGATGATTGTCAAGTAGCATTTTGAGAAAATTAAACAATGTTTGATGAATCCTCCTGTGCTCGTGCCACCAGTGCCTGGGAGACCTCTTATTCTATCCATGACAGTGTTAGATGAGTCAATGGGATGTATGTTGGGACAACACGATGAATCCGGAAAAAGGGAATTAGCCATCTATTACTTGAGCAATAAATTCACCACATGCGAGATGAACTACTCATTGCTAGAAAGGACATGTTGTGTCTTGGCGTGGGCAACTCACCGTTTGAGGCAATATATGTTGAGTTACACAACTTGGTTGGTGTCCAAAATGGATCCTATCAAGTACATCTTCGAAAAGCCCACTCTTATTGGGAGAATAGCTCGGTGGCTGATTTTGTTGTCAGAATTCGATATCGCCTTCATCACTCAGAAGGAAATGCCTTGGCAGATTATCTAGCTCAACAACCCATAAATGATTATCAGCCTATGCATCCAAAATTCCCTGACGAGGATATTATGGCCCTGTTTGAGGAGGAGGTTGAAGATGAAGACAAAGATAAGTGGGTTGTGTGGTTTGATGGTGTGTCTAATGCACTGGGTCATGGAATTGGGGCAGTGTTAGTTTCGTCGGACAAATAATGTTTGCCTTTCACGGCTAGGTTGTGTTTCGACTGTACAAACAATATGGCAGAGTACGAGGCATGCGCCCTAGGGATCCAAGCAGCAATTAACTTTAAGGTTAAGTTGCTTAAAGTATACGGAGATTCGGCGTTGGTAATTCATCAGTTGAAAGGTGAATGGGACACCAGAGACCACAAGTTGGTGCCTTACCAAGCTTACATCAATGAATTGATGGAACTCTTTGATGATATATCATTTCATCACATCCCTAGAGAGGAAAACCAAATGGCTGACGCTCTTGCCACTCTATCATCCATGTTCAAAGTAAGCCTTCACGGAGATTTGCCATGCATCGACATCAAATGTCGCGTTGAGCCTGCGCATTGTTGTTTGATAGAAGAAGAGGAGGATGGTAAACCTTGGTAGTTCGATATCAAACGATACATTAAGGACAAGGAATACCCGTCTGAGGCCTCTGACAATGACAAGAGAACATTACAGAGGTTGACAGCTAGTTTCCTCCTGAGTGGAAACATCTTATATTAAAGAAACCATGATATGGTGTTGCTTCGATGTGTGAATGAAAATGAGGTCGAACAAATATTATTGGAGGTGCACGAGGGATCCTTTGGAACCCATGCCAATGGACACACCATGGCTCAAAAGATTCTGAGGGCGGGATATTATTGGCTCACTATGGAGAATGATTGTTGTGTTCACGTGAGGAAATGTCAGACCTTCGCTAATAATGTTAATGCTCCACTTGTACCATTGAACGTGTTGGCATCACCGTGGCCGTTCTCAATATGGGGCATAGACGTGATTGAGGCTATCGAACCCAAGGCTTCAAATGGGCATTGCTTCATCTTAGTCGCCATTGATCACTTCATCAAATGGGTGGAAGCAGCCTCATATGCTAATGTGAATAGGAATGTGGTGATTAGATTCATCAAGAAAGAAATAATTTGCAGATATGGATTGCCCAGAAAGATCATCACCGATAATGCCACCAATTTAAACAACAAGATTATGAAGGAAATGTGTGAGGATTTCAAAATCCAACACCATAATTCAACACCTTATCAGCCCACGATGAATGGGGCAGTTGAGGCTGCCAATAAGAACATCAAGAAGATCGCTCAGAAGAAGACCATATCGTACAAGGATTGGCACGAGATGCTACCCTTTGCATTGCATAGTTATCGGACTTCTGTACGCACCTCTGCTGGGGCAACCCCATTCTCTTTGGTATACAGGATGGAAGTTGTGCTCCCATTTGAGGTGGAGATTCCTTCTTTGAGAATTCTAGTGGAGTCAGGATTGGAAGAAGTGGAATGGGCCCAGGCACGTTTTGACCAATTAAATCTCATTAAGGGAAAGAGATTGGTTGCCATGAGCCATGGGCGACTATACCAGAGCAGAGTGAAAAGTGCTTTTGACAAAAGAGTGTGTCAGCGTCAGTTCAGCAAGGGGGACCTCGTTCTGAAGAAAGTATCGCAGGTTTAGAAGGATCACCGAGGGAAATGGGCCCCAAACTATGAAGGACCATTTGTGGTAAAATGGGATTTCTTATGGGGAACATTGTTGCTTATGAATATGGATGATGAACAGCTACCTTTGCCTATAAATTTTGATGTCATCAAGCGATATTATGCATAATACTTGGGGCAATTCAAAGGCTCAATGTTTGGGCCTCCTCAAGGACTCATTAGAATCTCCATGTCTTAGATTATTGTTGTAACAATAATCACAACCTTAATGAATATAGATTGATGATTTGTATCTCTCCTTCTAGTGTTGTGTCCTTTGCACTTTTTTTATTGTCGTTGGGCATGAATGTACACTTTCATTTTTGCTCACTCACATGACCAACACTCCAGAGCCAATGGTCGAATCTGCCCGATCAAAAGTCGCTCGTTCGGCACGTTCAGTAGGGGTGTCGTAAGCGTTGAGTAAAATTCAACAAAAAACACAAAAAGGAGAAAACACAACACTTGGTTAATTGTTGCATTAAATGGATGTTCAATAATAAACATGCATGCGGCAGTATTTTATCATCTAAGTGTTTTTGCAAAGGGAAAAATGAATGAAGAGGCATTTTGGGTTATGGTCAATGTCACACCAACTTGGGTAAACCTAGGGGCAAATAGGAAAGGAGATACGAGCATTTCATAGCATTTTAAACATTTGCATGTTAACATTCTCTTTTTCAAGGCATTAGATGACATGGCGAAGTCTCGGCTACAACCGCACGTCCGACTAAAGACGTTAAAGAAGCGCTCCTAGGAGGCAACCTAGTATCTCTAAACTTTGCTCTTTAATTTTATGCCTTATGTTTTCTATTGCATGTTAATATTGTTTAATTTTTCTTTTGGATTATTTCATGAATTCACCTAAGATTTATAGGTATTTATAAAGCTTATTACAGGATTATAACCTTTTTGCAAAAACTTTTTTTTTCAAAAAAAATATATTTTAACTCGCCTGGGAGAGTGTACACTGAAGATAAAAAGGGAAAAGGGGGTGAAATCAAATTTCACCCCATTTTCTCCAAGAACTTCAAAACTTGATCACAAAACCCACGAGGCATCCATTCTGGCAGCAACTTTGAGCCCTTTTTGTGTATATTTGCCTCAAATCTTTTGCATTCCTTTCATCTCACCCAAGTAAGGATCATCTTCAGCTCAAAATTTAATTTTCTTCTTGTTATGTTTGATGATTTATGCTTTCTTTTTAAGTAGAAATGCAATGTGTATGATGGCTGTTTGGTTATTTCTGTTTGTGTAAAAGTGTGTTGGTTTGAATTATAGTAGGTCATCCTTGTTGTTTTACCTTTTTGCATTGTTTGATTATGCTCAAATCCTTATTTTTGCATGCTTAAACGTGTGCACACCAAGTGTTTGGTGAAATGCCACAAAGGTTGGACTACATTCTATTCTAGGCTTTGAAGGATTTAACATGTCTAGTCATGTAATTAGGTGTGGTATCAATCCCAAATTGATAGTTTTGCATAGAATTATGATTTTTTGTAGTGGAAATTATTTTAATGAGCTTTAGGTTGGAACCCCCCGTTTTCTTGTAAAATCGGGGCACTTAGTTGGATTTGGGTTTTGTTTGATTTTGGTGTTGGACTCATATTTTTGGGAACAAACGTGCATAGAGTATCATTTAGTCGAAAATAATTATAAATAAAATGAAAAAAAAGAGAAGAAAAAAAAGATAATGAAATAAAATAAAAAAGAGATGTGAGAATAGGAAAGACCCAATGGCTAGATCGTCTCTGAAAATAATTTTTGCTAAGATATTGGTATTTTTTTGGCTTTTTTTTTTGTTGTTTCACAGATGGCCCTGAAGAAACTTGCTGCTAAGAAAGCTAGGAAGGCCACTATAAGGGAAGGATCTAATGCAGCCCCCCAAGCGGAAATTGAGTTTGATGGGCACTGCTTTCGAAGTAAGGAGCATCAGTGTCGTTTTGAGGTGATGGGCACCGCTTCCAAAGTGTAAATTGAGTTTGATGGGCACTAGATCAGTGCTCATGTGGCGCATCTTTATCTCAGATACCATCCACCAGTTTGTAGGTATTGCACCTCTGAGACACCCAGAGAAGTCCAACAGGGCATTAGGATTTTTGGCATTGATCACAGGTCTCTACTAATTCTACGAGGTACCGGTTGTGCCGACAAAGCTCATCTGGCCTCTCATTAATAGGTCATTCATTGAGAAATATTGCATGAGCAGGCATAGCAGTCGGGGCAAGACCAGTAGCAATCGGTCGTAGGCGCACCACCATCTCTAGAGTCCATCTCAGCTCACATGTAGAGGATGGAGCTCCAGATGCACACATACATACAACATTTGGCTGATCAACAGGTAGTCAATCATAGGGGCCAGATGCAATTGAATGACAGCTTCTATCAGTATACACTGCACCAACATTGTCAGGACCTTAACCCTTACCTATGGCCTACTCCCGAGCAGTTCAGAGCCACTTTTGCATGGCCTGGGGATAAGCCCAATTTTCAGGTGGAGGCAGGTCCTACGGAAGCTCAAGGAGCTGCCCAAGTGGACGAAGGTGGAGCAGAGGATGATGGGGACATGGCAGATTTGCTTGATTTCTTCATTGGAGGAGACTGAGTTCCCCGACCATGATCTCCTAAATTTGTGAACTTGTCTTTATCTTATTTATTATTTTAGCTTTGTCATGTTATTTTGTAGTGATGATTGTTTAAAAAATAAAACTTACGCGTGATTTGATTTTATTTTCACACGCACTTTGATGTTTAATGGTGTAGTTTTGGATTATAACTTTGTTTGGGATTCCAACCTTTTTCTTAAAACTAACGTGCTTTTGAAAGAAACAACCACCAATAACCTTTGAAAATTTTGTAGACCAAAACACAAAAAAAAAGGGTTTTTGAAAAAAATGTGTATCTTAAGGATGAGAATAATGAAGGACTTTCCCGAATACCAAAATGGGCTCAGATGTTTTGCATGGACTTGATAAGAGAACAATTGTTGAAACACTAATTTGATCTAATGTGGAAACAGGCCCTAAGCTTTAGTGACTGTGTGACCACAAATTTTATATTGAGTGTCCGCATGGATATGTTCGATGATTGGTTTTGCATGAATTTCTAATTTTCATAACATATAATTCATGGAAGTGATCTGGGCATTTTTTTCTTTCTAAGCCATTGGCCAAATAGCCATCCCAATATACATTATTTTTTCCATTTGCAAGCCCTTTGAGCCAGACACTTGATTTTTATCAGAACACTAACCTAGGATGAAAGTTTCCTACCTTACCTTAGGATAGGAGAGCAGGGGTGTTTTCAAGGGAGATTTCTATCATTTTTGTGGCTAGTCATGGATTTTGAAGGAAGTTAGATATTTATCAGGAAGAAAAAAAATCAAAATGGAAAAGAGCAAAAAAAGGAAAATAGAAAAGAAAAACAAGTTCCTTGGAATAAACAAATATTTGAACCATGTACAGAGTTGTTGTAAAGAGTGAAAAAAAGAAAAAAATAATTATAACTTGGTCAAGACATGAAAGGATAGGAAATGATCGTTCATTTAAGTTACTAGCCAAATCTCTATGCCTACTCTCCTATTCGCACCATAAAAGAAGAAAAAGAACAAAAACCAAAGCAACCAAAGCCAAAATTTTATACAAGTCCAACCTTAAAAAGACCTATTGATCCATGATGATTATGCGCATTATCCTTGATTTGATGGGAAATGGCTAGCAAAATCAATTTATGACACATATGTGATTTAGAATTGAGATGAAACACTTGTCTGTGTGAAGTTTTATACACCTTTGAGTGGTTTTCCACTATTCGATTGAATCCAGTGTTTCTTCAAATGCTTCTTTAGAAACGAAATGCAAAATGTCTTAATCTCATTCTTGGTTATGAGAAATTATATCTTTATGCTTTCATTCCTCATTTGTCGCACTATTTTTGAAAAAAAGTGTATGTTGTTCTGATTGGTTTGGGGGTTTGATTTCTTTACCAAGCGTGTTCTCATTTTAGTGAAAGTTTTCAGAGACTTCAATGTCTTTTGTTTTTTATATTTCAAAGACTTCAATGTCTTCAGTCTTTTATATTTTACAAGACTTCAATGTCTTCTGTCCTTTACATTTACAAGACTTCAATGTCTTTTGTCTTTTACATTTCAAAGACTTCAATGTCTTTAGTCTTTTACATTTACAAGACTTCAATATCTTTTGTCTTTTACATTACAAGACTTCAATGTCTTCCGTCTTTTACATTTCAAAGACTTCAATGTCTTCCATCTTTTACATTTACAAGACTTCAATGTCTTCTGTCTTTTACATTTCAAAGGCTTCAATGTCTTCAGTCTTTTACATTTACAAGACTTCAATGCCTTCTATCTTTTACATTTCAAAGACTTCAATATCTTCAGTCTTTTACATTTGCAAGACTTCAATGTCTTATGTCTTTTACATTTCAAAGACTTCAATATCTTCTATCTTATACATTCAAAGACTTCAATGTCTTCTGTCTTTTACTTTTATTTACAAGATTTCAACGTCTTCAGCCTTTTACTAAGACTTCAATGTCTCCAGTCTTATGTTTTACAAGACTACATCGTCTTTTGTTTGATGATTTCAATGTCAATTCCCTTTTGCTTTTTTTTTTGTTTCACTTCCTCTGTTTCCTCTAGTGTCCGGTTTGGAATAGTAAGATCGCTCAGATGAAATTATTGTCCTTATCTTTACTTATCTTTTCATTTTCAATAAAAGATAAGTAAAGAAGGGCAACTGTTAGACCCTAATTTCATCCGGGGACTATAGTTCACTGATATTTAGATTCTTGCTAGTCGAATTACGATGTTTAACACCAGTTACAGCACGAAGCAAGAAATCACTCAGTGTTTTGATCAAGAAAACAAAAAGATACCAAGAAAGGGGACAAAAGGGTCTTTTCATTTTTTTAGACCCTAGCTCACCCAGGCTAGCATCTGGCTCACCTGGGCCATGAAATTGCTTCATGCCTAAGTAACCAGCTCACCTGGGCGAGCTCATTCCTTCAGAGCTAAGCATTTACTCGCCTAGGCGAGCTTCAATCGCCCTAAAATGGCTTTTTCCCTATAAATAGCCATGATGGGGCGGGGGGGTTAAGGGGTTGCAAGGTTCAGGAGTTGAGAGAATTGAGAGAAAAGAAGGAGAAAGAGAGAAAGAAGAAGAAAAAAAACCAAGGCGCTATCGAATCGCGACCGTGATCATTCCCTACATCGTTTTCTTGTTTTGTGTTCCTCGTGCAACAGTCG
Organism: Glycine max; assembly: GCF_000004515.6. Lineage (NCBI taxonomy): Eukaryota > Viridiplantae > Streptophyta > Magnoliopsida > Fabales > Fabaceae > Glycine > Glycine max. The sequence goes on from NC_038241.2 coordinate 30,464,652, forward strand.
GTTAGTTTTGTTTTTTAAGATTTGAATGTAATTTATGTACCCTTAGGGGTCCCCTCTGTTATTATGTGCATATTCATTTTCTCCATCTATCATCGGTGATCTCGTTTTATGTTGTAAAGTTTAATCCTAATCGATCATTAGTGCCGTAAAATTGTCTTTAAAAAAGATTTGAAAGTTAATAAACAAAACCAAAATTGCACACTCGATTAAAGGCTGCCGCCCCTTGTGGCAGGCGCATGGGGTGCTAATACCTTCCCTATGCGTAAACAACTCCCGAACCCTTATTTTCAAAATTCGCATGCCTCTTTTTGGTTTTCCTAACGTTTTCCTTAAATAAACATTGGTGGCAACTCCCACGCGTTTTCTTTTTAGAAGACACACTCTTGCTTTTTGCCCGCATGCCCGTCGTAGGATAGGTTGCGACAATTACCATATTGACTTCTTGAGGTCCCAGTATGTTCGGGATAGGAGTGATCTTTAGGCTTGTCATATAGCATTCTCGGGCTATTTTTTTATTTGCATGGATAGTTATAATTGATTTATGGTCGGATGGGAATTCATTGCTAGGTCTAGGGTGGATACTATGGCTCCAATGACATTGATTGATGGTCGGTCCAATAGTATATTGTATGAAGTATTGGCATGGATGGCAACATATCAAATGATAATGTCCTTGTACCCGGTTTTCTTAGTGCCAAACTTGGTTAACAGCTTTATGCATCCTATTATTCTTACCCTTTCACCAGTGAACCCAAATAAAGGATCATCATGGGGGTTGTAGTGCTGACTTGGGTGTGTCTAGTTTCTTAAAAGTGCTTCAAAAAAGGATATCGGTTGAACTCCCTTGATCTATGAGAATTTTTCTTACCAAACAATTTGCTACTTCTATAGTGATGACCATAGGATCATCTTGTTCAGGATCCATCCCCCTAAAATCTGCATTTGTGAATGTAATAACAGACATGTCAACTTTGTTTCACATGGCTACCATATTTACAAATCAAACATTGTGCAAATGTTCCTTGCTAAGGAGGTACATCCATCACCGGCAAAGCCTTCAATAATGGTATTTATGACCCTTCTTGGTTGGTCTGTCTTTTTTTCCCTTTCTCTAAAGCGACTTCTTGGTCAATATTTTTTCCTAGGTCTATCTTGCCTTGTGCCATAACTTCTATTCTGGTCTCAATAGCTAGAATTTTGATGTTGAGATCAAAATTTTATTATGAGGTCTTCAATCTTGTCTTTCAATGTTGTGCATTCTTCTGTTGAGTGGCCCCAATTTGTGTGGTATCAATAGTGCTTTGAAGGGTCAGCTTTTCAACATTACTTAAGGATTCTTGTCCTACTGGTGTTAACAAGGGTGTAGTAGTTGTAGCGAGGTCCATGGGTCTCGCACAAATGTTATTTTCCTTTTTGAATGTCTCTTTATGATTCCTTCTTCAAACCTAATGCCTCATGTCATACCCTAATTTCGTCCGGGGACCATCCATTGTTGGGATACGACCCTCGTTTGACCACTTCGAGGTACTTGGCACACATCGTTAGGCAATTCGTGAAGTTCCGTGACATGCCGGAAGTCAAAAGAAAGCATTGTTGCACAACCCGTGAATTTTCGTGACATGCCGAAAGTCAAAAGGAAGTGTAAATGCACAATCCATAAAGTTCTGTAACATTCCGGAAGCCAAAGACGGGATGATTGCGTAATTCGTAAGGTTTCGTAACATTACGAAAAGAAAACAAGTATCGTTACGAAATTCGTAAAGTTTCGTAACGTTACGGAAAAAGAATCACCAAAAAAGAACAAGGGGTGTATTTAGTAAAAAGGGGGGTGCAAATAGCAACCAGGCCCGCTTGGGCCTTCCAAGATGTTCCTCCAGAAGACGGTTGCTTCTGGAGGAAGCAACCTAGCTCGCCTGGGCGAGCTGGGTGGCAAGCTTCTCCTTCCTTTTCCTATAAATAGGGGAAGGAGGGAAGAACAAAAATGTTCAACCCTCCTGGTATCTGAGATTCACTTAAAATTAGTGAGAAAAATTGTTTCCGTGAAGAAAATCCAAACCGAGGCGCTTCCGTAACGCTGCCATGACGTTTCCGTGGGTGATTTCGCGAAGATTTTCAACCGTTCTTCGTCGTTCGTCGTTCGTTCTTCGTCGTTCTTCAGTCTTCAACCGGTAAGTTCCCAAAATCGAACTTTTTAATTCATTCTATGTACCCTAAGTGGTCCTCATTTGTTTTCGCATGCTTTTATTTTCATTTCATTTACTTTCCGTACCCCCTTTTGACATGCTTTAGTCATTTATTTAAGTCATTTTCTCGCCTAATCAAAAATAAAATAAATTTCCACCGATCATTTGTATTACAACATCCTTTAATTTCTGTTAAAATGAATTCCGACCGTTCGGTCATGTCGTAACCACGTTTAAAACCAAAAAGAGGCGAAATAATAATATAATAATCAAAAATATCTTTTAGTAAAATAAATCAAAAAAAATCAATCAGACGTTTTCTTTGGAATTTCTCTTTCTTAATCGAATCGACTAATAACCAAAGTGAAACTAAGGCTAAAATCAATTCATAAACCAAACTTTTTGTCATCGCATAAAAAAGTCATTTTTAAAGGTCCAACGCCTTGAAATTGTCTTTTTCGCTTTTATTGGTTAAATGTAGATTTCTAAAGGCCTAAAATCCATATGTAACTTTATTACCTCTTTCAAAAATAAAGAGATCATTAATGGTCCAATGCCATAATGTTTTCTCTCTTTTCAAAAGAATCGAAAGATTGTTTGATGATCCAATGCCTTAAATGACCTTTCATTCAATAAAAACATATCTTGCAAAAAAGGGATAAAAAAATAACTTAACCAAACGTTTTGTTCACAAAGAACTACGTAGGTCTGATTTTCTTATCACAATTGAGGAATACGTAGGAGCAAGGGAAACACCCTCGTCGACCACCAAAAGATAAAAATATAAAAAGGCATAAAAAGACATAAGAACGTAAAAAGGGAAAATAATATAAATTGAAATCACATTTGCACATTGGATTAAGGTTGTCGTCTCTTGTGACGAACGTGTGGGGTGCTAATACCTTCCCTGTGTGTAAATACAACTCCCGAACCTTTCACTTAAAGTTCGTAGATCACATCTTTTCCGTTTTTTCCGACGTTTTCCTCAAATAAACGTTGGTAGCGACTCTGCGCGTATTCCTTTCTTGGAAGACGCACCAGTGAGTCTCACGTCGCCCTCCCGCCGAAGGGTAGGTTGCGACACCTCATTTCTCGGTTGTCTATTATATTCGATGAGCTCCTCAAACTACATGTACTTAGCTGCTTGACAACAAAGATCATCAAGGTTTGTTGCTGGCTTTTTGCAAAGACTATTGACAAAAGGACCAAGTCGTAATGTTGTAACCGAGTGATGCATAGCCACTATTGGATCAATGTTTCGGATACCAAAGCAACTTTACTAAAGCTTTCCATGAAAGACCACAATGTTTCTTTCTTTTCTTGCCATAAACTGCCAATGCTACTGATGTGAAGTGATGTGGTCAACTACTTGTAAATTGGAAATATGGCTGTCAAAGTTTCAAAGCAATCTATGGAATTTGCTGAGATCCTAGTGAACCAACTCAATGCTTGTCCTTTAAGTGAGGTGTGGAACACTTTGCATACAACGACATCATCCATTATGTAGAGCCCTACTTGGGCAACATAGATGTAAATGTGTTCATATGGATCAGTGTTACCATCATACTTATCCAGCATTACACCATTCCAAGTGGGAGGTAAGGGCATATCTATGATTCCAGCCACAAAGGGATTCCTAGGACCGGGGGATAGTGAAGTAGTATTGGTGTGTGTTGGATGAATAATTCCTCCCATATTACTACCTTGCAACATGCTTGATACTTCCACCTAAAATGGTGGAGGAACCTCAAATTGAGAATAGTGATATGAAAGATGGCAATGATCAATTTGAGTGTTTGACAACTTACAATGCTTTCGTCAAGTACTATAGTGAGCAACTCAAAAATGCTATAGAGATATTAAGACAAGAGAACCTAGATGTTAAGATAAAATATTTTGATTATTATGGTGCTACCCAACATTTATTTTAAGCACCACAACAATATGGTGGTTTTTTTTTATTTTTATTAGGCGAATAATATATAGTTACACGTGATTACTAATTTTGTAATGGTTTATTTTTATTGTTTATTAATTTATGTAATGCAGGCTTTTCTTTGGGTAAAATTGAGACTTTCAAAGCATGTTGTGGAAAGGGTGAGCCTTACATCTCATTGCACAAATAGCTTATGGAAGTCTTGTCGCAACAATTTGCTCAGAACCTTCAAAACATATAAATTGGAACAAACCTTATTTTACTCAAGCAGCATGTACGTTCGTAGGGACTAATTGAGATCCCTTTTGCTAATCCTTCTCTCAAATCCCTTCCTTTCAAGATAGCTTAGAATTGAAGCAAGAAGGAAGAAAAAATTAAAAAACAGTAGGCTTTGTCCATATATTTCATACATGTTTTTGTAACCATGGACGACACAAATAGAGTAATTAGAACATGGATCTTGTATTCTGTTAGTCACTTTATACGACTAACTTTTGTATAGAAATCATTTTCCAAAGTTTGTATAGTTCCTCAATTTATGGTTATTTTGTAGTGATTTTTGTAAATAAATCTTGTTTTATGGTTAATGTTGTCTCTAGAACATTTCCATTGGATTTAATGATGAAATTTGTGCATTTTCAGGTGAAAAAGAGGCTAAGTTTTGAATTGCAAAATGTAACAGTTTGGCTAAGCTCAGCAGTTGGGCTAAGCACATATCCACCGTTAAGCGCAGCTTCAGCGCGCTTAGCGCAAAGGAGAATTTGGCAGAGCATCAACATCAAAGTCGCGCGCTAAGCACAAGATCAGTGTGCTAAGCGCAGCAGGTGCCTTCAGCTAGGCTAAGCTCGAGACTGGCGCTAAGCCCAAATTCACTTACTCGCACTAAGCGCGAGGGTGGCGCTAAGCGCAGCGTCGTGATTTCAGAGCCTATTTAAAGCCTGTCTTGTGCAGAATTAGGGTAACAGCTTTTACCACCTTTATGACAGCTTCTACAAACGGCCAGGGCACAGAATTTCCAGAGCAGCCACAAGCCTATTTGGGGAAAAGAGCCCTAGAAGCAGAAAAGAGGAGCAGCTTGTGCATTGAAGCCTAGGTTTTTTCATTTAAGAGAGATTATTGAGTAGAGAGTGAGTGTGAGATGCTGAGAAGAGGAGGAGGAATCCCCCTTCTTATGTAAGGAACTACCATTCTCTGCTTTTAATCTTATTTATTGTTAGGGTTTCTTTGTAATGGTGGGCTAAACACCCTAGTTGGGGATTTCTAATGAACAACTGATGTAAATACCTAATATCTAATTGATTATGTTTTCTGTGTTCAATGCTTCCTTCAATGCTTAATGTTTGTATGCTTTTGGTCTGATCACCCATTTGTGTGCACAGTTAGGTGACTTTAGCATTGGAAAATATACTGTTGCCTTAGAACTTGATTGAAGCAGGATTGAAACTTAGCCTTACATGAGAGATCTGTGGGTTAATTTTTGGTTTTATTATGTTGTTACAATAATGCTGTTTAGTCTAGGCCTAGTCTTACAAGAGGGATCTATGGATGAAGCTTAGGCTAAATTAGGCTAAACTTTCGTAAGCTACTTGAGCTGAGTCTAGTCTTACATGAGGGATCTGCGGATGAAACTCAGTTTAAGTTAGTCTAAACCTAAGAGGGTTGTCTAATGGGCCTAGTCCAACAAGAGGGATCTGAGGATGAAGCTTGGATTATTCGTCTGACGAGGGATCGAGGTTTAGTAATTTAGGCTACAACATAGAACACAAGAGCATGATTGATTAGAGAAATATATTTATATGCATCAGCTTGTTTGTTAGAAAGACCCAACATTTCTACCTATGTTGTCATTTTACTTACCTTGCATTTTATAGTTTTTAGCATAAAGTTTAGTTTAAATTCTATTTGAAATTATCATCATACATGTTCTCTCAACAATGCTTATTCTGAACTTAATTCAGGCTAACATTAGTTCCCTGTGTTCGATACTCGGATTCATCCGTTTTAATTTTTAAATACTTGATGACCTTGTGCGCTTTCCGGTGAGAAAAACTGCTCATTGAAAATTTCCTTGAGACATAAATGCACAAAAAGTAACTGCTATAGGGAGCCATCATATTCCTTAATGAACAATTCATTATTAATTATTGCAGACGTATAATTTGTATTTTTAATATAATATAGAAGACATGTTTTCTTGCACATGAGAAATGAGATCAAAATAAAAAATAAAGTGAAATAAATGGTTATTTTTCAAGACTTTCATCTTGAATCTCAATATTTTGCTCTATTACAAACATGAAATATACATTGTTTCTTTGTATTGAGAACAAGTTTGATGAAATATTTTTTGTATCAATAAAAAAAATACATTCATTTTCAGTTATATATTTGTGCTCAAAACTCTATTAATAATAAGAATTTTATTTTTTTTGTGATGCTCTAGTAGTTGTTAAGAAAACTAGATTCATTGGTTTGCTTTCTTCAATCGAGAAATAGTTCAATGACTTGATAACCTCATTAATTAGAAAACCAATCACCATGTAATTTTTTGATATCAATAAAAAAAATTCATTTTCGTATATTTATGTGCAAAATTCTATCAATATATTTTTTTATGCTCTAGTCGTTATTAACAAAACTAGATTAATTGGTTTCTTTTTTTCAATCGAGAAATATGTGAACAACTTGATAATCTCTTTAACCTGATAACCAATCAACATATACTTTGAATTGAGAGCTTTATGTCACTAGGAACAAAAAAAAATCCAAATTAATCAAACCACGTAGTTTTATAGGATAACCTCTTTAAATTATAAAGTTTATGCAAATAAGTTAATAAATTAAAAGTAAAAAATTAAATTGCAAATAAAATATCCAAAATCTTTTAACTAAAATATATCACTTTTAATTTAATTCAAATTCAAATTTAAATTTCAATTAACCTGAATAATGATGAAAAATTTAAAAAACAACATTAATATTAAATCAAAAAGATAAATATCCTACTAGTGCCTACAAATACACTCCTTTTTAATTTTATCCCCTACAAATTTATTGATCTTCTGTCTTTACAAAACCTCTACTTTTTGTATGTATGGTCAGTTTCTATATATTACAAATACAATTGTTTTCTCCTCTTAAGATTAATTTCATCATAACTTAAAACCTAAGTTCCTTTCCAATAGGTCCAACACGTTAGGTTCATCTTTAGTACTTTCCTAACCGTTTCAATTATGAAAAATTGCAGCTTAACATTTTCCATATATAAATCATCAATAAGAGAATAATCAAAGAAAAAATTAAGAAAACTTGAAAATAATTGGATTAAAATCAATAAGGGTGAACCACATGTTCCGATCATAGAATAGAGGAAATTACTCACACAAAGTCATAAAAACAAAGAGAAAATAAAACATTAAACCTAAAAAACAGTGAGACTAGAAGAACGATCCAAGCTCTCACTCTTAGTCCTCTAAAGGTAAAGGTTCATAATCCTTTTCCTAATTACCCTAAGAGGTTTATTGATAATTAAGGTGCAATTAGGTTCAATCACATGTAACTCTAAAGCCTAAAAATACAAAATAACTCACATTTCCTGTGTAGAAACTCAAAATTCTACTAAATAAGTCTCAAATAATTTTACATCCTTAAATTTCATCACTATTTTATAAAAGAACATGTACATCAGATCCACAAAATTTTAAGGATTAGTATTTATATAAGCACATATTGCTTCATGCACTTGGCAAGCACTTGCTTCAATGGACAGATCATAATAGGACTCGGTCCTTAATAATTTCACCACATGAATGTCCATGGATGATACTCTTAAGAAAAGTATTATAAAAATTAATATTTTTTTCTTCTTTTTAATAAGGAGGTATTTGATATTTTTATCTAATATTCAAATAATTTTATTTCCATTAAGTCAACTTATTTTGAAATGAAATTATATCTCTAGTCATGATATTATATCGAGTAAATTTATTATACATAACAGCTTATAATTAAATAAAAGTAAAATAAAAATATTTACATTGCATATATTATTATTTTTAAAATATGTAAATATATTTTTAATTTTTGAAATTGGAATCTATTTTTTTTAGTCTCTCAAATCTTAAAAACTAAAAAAATATTTTTTAATTATTTTTTCAAGAAATATCAAACAGGAAATATTAAATTTATAATTTGTGGTGACTTTTAATTATAAAAATTTAATTATGACGATAAAAAATTATGACAAATTACAAATTTAATATTACTTGTTTCACACTAAAAACATCGGGGTGTAAACACATACACACGCACACACTCTTGTTAGATAATCTATAATGTTCGGGAGAGTAGAGTCGGTGACTCGGTGTGTTTATCTGCCGTTTCTTTGCCCAAATAAGATGCTAGATAATCTATTAGGAACATCACGAGGATCAATTTGTCAGTGATGTTGTTTGTGTTTAAATATTTAAGGACAAAGTGTTAATTATTATTTATGGTGGTCTTATTCTATTAATTGTACTCTCATGTAAAAATTAAATATATGTAGTCGTATAAAAAAAATAATAGAAACTTATCCTTTTTACCAGAATATATATATATATATATATATATATATATATATATATATATATATATATATATATATATATATATATATATAAATTAAGTCCTATGAAATATATTGAATTATGTCAACTTATCTTTCTTAAGAGCTTTTATGCAACATTTTTAGTTACACAGATATTTGGTACAAATTTACCATGTCACATATTATTAATGAATAAAATGATATAATAAAATGATAAAACTTTATTAAATCTCTAGGTAACATATCTGTATAATAGGAGATCAATATCATATCTCTCAATGATTCCTCCCGCCCCCGCGCCCCGCCGTAAAACAGTCAAAACATCAAATTCTGGATTCAAGTGTATGCTTATACAAGAATTAATTTAATTAAAATTTTATGTAAGTCTTATTAAATAATTTTAGCTTTATTTTTTATTTAATGACTTTTATTCGTTATTTAGTGACACTTCTATGAAATTTATATTACAATAAATATTAAAAAAGACACTCTCTCATATTATTTGACTTTTCTAGGGTAATGGATATTTATTAAGTATAAAATTATTTGCACTAATTACAATGAAAATAATCACTTTGACACTCAACAAAAATATCATCATTAATTAAAAGGTTTTAAATTTAGTTGAATCTATTTAAAGATTTAGGTATTCACCAAAAAGAAATTTAAAGATTTAGGTGAGCTACTAATAAATAAAAATATTACTAGGAAAACTTAAAGAAAAATTAAAAGACTCAAAGCAACATATATATAATTATAGTATGAGATGAAATAAGCATGTTAAAGAGCACGCCGTTGCATTCCTCGTAGATAAATATATAATTTAGAGCTAGAAATATCATATTTGAGTTATTTTATTTCCAAAAATCGTATATTATATAAGTTATTTTTCAAAATTATATATCTATACAATATTAGAAAATATTACTTATGTTTTGTTTTCGTACTTAAGAGTTATATTTTATGTAAATTTTCGTATATGAAATGTTTTATTTTTATTTGATATTTTTAGCATATGTGTCATTAAACATTAATTATCTTAAAGTAAACACACTCGTTGCCAATTTCAATTTATACTAGTCAAGGGCAACAATAATAAAGAAACTGCCAACTTGTAGAACATTTTTCCTTACCCTACCACAGAATGTGCATGATTAAAAAAGAAGTCAAATTAATTGAAGAAAAATGCATCTTACATAATATGATGATTTTGAAAATTTTAGATATTGGCAAGTGTGCACTTGTGATTCAAGATAGTGGTACTAATTTTAGAAAGCTGCTATTCTCAACCATTTGATTGACTAAATTTGACAATAATATCTGGTGTTCCATAGTGACCCCGGCCTCAAAGGCTCAAACACAAATATTATATGCGTATGTGCACAAACAAATATTTTTATACATCAAAAACAAGTTTTGTACAACCATGAGAGAGAAAGAGAAAGAAAAAGAAAAAAAAAAGTGTGAGATAAGTAGTATTAAAAAAAGAAATAGAAAAAATAATATTATAAAAAATTTGTTTATATGAATGGAACTCTAATAAAAACGCAAATGAAGATTATATAATTTGCAAAGAGACTTAAATTCATTAGAGTTCATAAATAAATAAATAATACTATGAATACTATTATCTAAAGTCGATTCCTCTAAGCATTGATTAGTCCAACTCCTAGTGTTGGAGAAACTCAAGTAAGGTTTTAACGTAAGAAAATTTCAACAATTATCAAGTATAAGAATAAAACAACTTTTATGTAAAGAGATAAAAAGTAACCTATATTTATATACTTACATATATTAAATGATTGGGGTTCAACCTAAACCTAACATTTTGAAAGAATGATGAACTTCTTGTCCAACAATTAGAAGAATGTATTTAACGATAACTACTAAAAATTGAAGAAATAAAGATGGCTACCAAAATAGTAGTATAGGATAAGAGTTTCTCTATATACATGGTAATAAACTATTTTATATAGCATATATATGTAAATATAGTATCAAAATAAATATATATATTATGAAGTAATATATTAATTTATACAATATACATTATATTTTTTTAATTAGCATATTATCTTTTATATAATAATAATAATAATAATAATAATAATAATTTTTGACCCATAAATTTAAATTAAGTTATTAATTAAAATATTGAAAATTAAATAATTATTATTCAAAGTAAAATATTTGACTATTTTAAAAACCTTATATAAGTTTTTTATAATTATAAAAACAAGTAACTGCATAAATAAAATATAATTTTTTATAGTTTAGTTAAAATTATTTTTTATAATTTTCATATTTTATTAAAAAAATAAATTTGAAATAAAAACTTAAAATTTGATTTTTAGAAAATTATAGGTAATTTTAATGACAATATTTTTTAAATTTATACATATCTTATTGTTGTCTAGTGCATACCAAAAAAAAAAAGACAAGCAATATATCTTCATATAGTCTTAAATTTATTTTCTTTCCCAAGTTGTTTGGGAAAGTGAAATTTGAAGAGGCTTGAAAAAAAAATGTTTGGGTTGGCTTGGAGAGGATGGAGAGAAAAATACTTAGATGGTGAAATTGAGTGTAAATAGTTGAGATATAATAATTTAAATCTTAACTAAATTAGTGAAATATTAGACATAGCAAAGTCTATAAGTTTGTGAGATGAACTTTTTCTCATTATTCTCTCTATCCATGTGAGAATCTTGATTTAAGATTTTGTCTTGAAAAGAAAAACTTTTTATATAAACTTTTTTTTAAAGACAAAATGAGACTAATATATTAATAAAAGGTGTCACGAAATGTGATCTTCAAAAAATATATATATGAGCATGAAAACATAAATAACAGAAAAAAAAAAAACAAACAAAAATGCAATCAATATGAAAAGCTTTTGAAACCCTTTCTAATTTTTTTCCTAAGCGTATCATGCATATATGTTCAACAATTTTTTTTAAACTTATTTATATTTTATTTTTATAAAAAGATATTTTAAAAAGATTTAAAAAAAAACTCATTTCGCCCTCTTTCTTGTATTTTTATTTTATCTTTTTTCGAAAGTGTTAATTAGACACATTAACTATTTTTCTAATTGATTAACGCTATAATTTGTTCAGTAGCATACATTTTTATACAGTAGTATTATCAACAAATCAAAAGTTAATACAACTATGTAAGCATAATAAACTTTTTTATTTTAATAATTTAAAATTTTCGTTAATGGATGAGACTCAAACATAACAACAGCTAGCCACTACTACATCGATTAATCAAATATCTAGCAATAGTATTGGACATGGATTATAAATAACAAATGGCGAACTATCAACGAGATATTCCTGTAATTGTTTGTCCACATTAAATGCAATTTAGAAGAAAGATCGATTCTTCTGAATTAGCAAGAAGTGTACATGTAGATTCATCCATATGAATTTAATTATTTTTTTCTTGGCGGCAGGATTTGGCAAAAACTTAGTGATGATGAACAAGAAATTTGAATCCAAATCAAGACAGCCAGCCAGCCAGCTGAAATCATGGAACTGAGGATAACTTTTTTCACGCATTCAAACAATCATCATCATCATTGTTTGGAAATCAAAGCGTTAATATTAAGAAAATTTACATCAATAATTTATAAATAATTATATAAATAAATATTACACCACATTTTAACTTCAAATCTTAATGATTAAGTTTATGTGTTTTTTCTTCATTTATATATGATGTTTAACTTTTTTGTTTTTATTTGATACGAGACTTTATCTCACATTTATACTCTAATAATTATCATGATCTCGCTTTGATTGATGGTGGATGATTCCTAAACAAACAAATTTTTTATTCTCCATGTAAATTTTAAGAATGCACATGAAGAAATTGAGAAATCCTAGCAAATTATTTACTTGAATATTATAAATTAAAATATACAACCTAAAAAAAATAAGAAACTCATCTTCTCTTATATTTTAATTAGACAATTTTAAATTTTTTTATACGATCTTTTGAATATGCATTTCATGCACCATCCTTACAATTAATTAGCTGAAAAAATTTCTTTTAATAATCTAAAACTATAATCCAATAATCTTTATTTATATATTTAATATCTCTAAAATTTTATTTCTTTTAACTTATAATTTTTTAAGAAAATTGAATTTTAATCATTTTTTAAAAGGTTGTCAATAATTGAAAATAATCTTATATCCCAATTTAAATTATTTATTTGAAATTAAAAATATATTTTATATATTTATAAATATTTATTTATTATATATTTCAATTATATAAAACTAAAAATTTATAATATGAAATACACAAACTAAAACTCTAAATTGTATACATTGTTGTATTGAGTGAAATTATTTACTTAATTTTATTTATAAAATTCTAGCATTGTTCCAAAAATATGTTAGGATATGCCATATTTGGCCCAACAGCTCTTGCACTTTTCTCTCTGACGCACACATGGCCCACTCTCCTTTAAACTAGCATGCTGTGGAAACAGAACCAAGGTTAAATCAGTGTCACTCTTATCTCGATGCATGATTCAATTGTCATGTTGATTTCATGCAGGTATGTGCATCACATGCAATGGTGAAGCACTCAGTTTTTGTCCTCAACAGGTTACATACCCAAGATGGTGATAGGTTAATTAAGGTCATTCGAGTGGCAAGGTAACTAATCATGCAAGCAATTATTAGGTGGAAAAAAGTTGATTTAGAATGCTTACCATTACTACGTGACTATATGAGTATGGAGTTTACAACACACAATTAGAAGGATATAGAAAAAAAAGATGAAAAAAAAGGCACATCAATTCAATGTCATAACAATTTTGTGAGCAAATTTGAGAAAGAGACGTGTGGTGTGCCTTTTTTCACTTGGCAAACTACGGAGGTAATATCAAACACTAAGTGTTTTCTTTTTTTTCAAAAGAAGGCACAATCATAGTCATAATTTGAAAAAGTTTGCTACAAAGTACAAATCAATCGTGTGTTGTGACATGTCAAATCCATTTTCACGTGAAGTTGTTACCCCAATAACCTTTGATAAAAATATGTTTTAACAGAAAATAATATTCCTTTCCATCTAAATATAAATAATAATAAAAAAATTGAACTTAAATATAAGTACTATCTAATTTTTATCTTATGATAATATTTTTATTATATTTTTTATTTAATAAAATTTTATTTTCCATAAATTATTTATTTTTATTCTACAAGCACTATTATAAAAAAATATTTTAAAAATATTTTTTAAATTAAATATTATTAATTGAATTTTTTAATTTATTTATCTGTAATTAAATTTGTTTATATTTAACTCGAGAGTGAGTGCTCAGTAATCTATCTAAAAACCTGTTCATGTATCAGAAAGGGAGTTCCAAGGAGAACATCCCAATGCTTTCATCTTTGGGATCCCGTACAACCTTGAGAAAAGTTAGTGAACCCTTTTCCTCTAGTAGTTCTATATCCATCTTGTATACATATTTCTATTATTTTCTTGTATCATATCATTTATTATGTATGTATTTAGGTAAGTATATATAAAATTGATTTTTGAATGAAATTAAATTTACTTAAAATTGATTTTGAAGTAATTTTTGTATTTAGATATTTTTATTATAAAAATAAATTATAGTAAAATTCAGTATAAAATTATTTTTCTAATAAAAATTACTTAAATTTAATTAAAACTAATTTTAGACGCATTCAATTCCTCTACATGAACCAAACATGTAAATATGTATTTAAAATCACATTAGTCAACATTTCAATGTAATTTTATATGATTTATTAACGAAAATTCAATCATGCACTATATGTGTGTTTGATTTGACAGCATAGGATCGTGGGCATTAATAAAACTAAAACAACACATACTTATGCATTATTTGAGAGATTTAATGTCAATTTGCAAGCAAACATGCATCAATGCTTGTCCAAACACATTTTTTATCTATTATTTACTATCTTTCAGCCCTTCATATCTCTCCATCTTCTCCTAAGTGTATAAACCTCAAGGAAATCTGAAAAATAATTTTTTTTAAGTTAGATGTAAAAAGCGGAGTCATTTCTGATAAATGATTATTCAATTAGCTTTTCCAAATGGACAAAGTTCAAACGTTAGACTACACTGTATTAATGTGGTGAATAATCACGTCAGTCACAACCTGTGGGTCCAAAATTCTTGGAATCAAGCCCGCAAGACAAGCACTTATCTTATTGGTAGGAACGGACCATACAACAACTAATTTTTAATCAAAGAAAAACTAGGATTGAATTGGACGACAGAGTCAAGGGTTTTTGCTTTGTTGTGGGCCCTTACAATAACCTAATGAAAGAGAAACATGGGTTGGGTTGCGCTTGCCCTAGTAGCCCTATAATCTGGTTGGTGTGATGGGGTGATGAGACATGTCTAGTGTCGTGTGAAGCATTTTTTGTTGTATAATGCATGTCATGACTTGCTTTTTATAGTTTGGCTTGGTTACTAAACTTTCTATAACAGTTAATGCAATCATGGGTTTGAGTAATTAGTATTGGTCTTATGTATATAACTTTTGATAGTGTGTTTCTTTGCAGCGAGTTAAGAAAAAATTAAAAATGGCAACAAGTAGGTGATATATTATTATGATCATGAAGCAACATATGGCAAATAAATTGAGAAATACAAGATGGCTGAACTGAAATTTTAACTTGAGGGGATGCCAAATAGTAATTTGTTAATGCAGTGGGTAGTATGGTACATATAAAGATCCAAGCAGATATTGGTTTGTTAAATCACAAAAGAATTTGTCTTATTTATCAGGAACTAAGGGTACCACAGTAGTAACAGCAGCATTGTAGCAATACCCTATGGGCCTGAATTTGCTAGTCAGCAAAGCCACAAAATTATGCATTCAACAAATCAGAACCCTTGGATCAAAATTGGAGGGTAAGATTTTTATCTCGCTAAATCAAATTTAAATTGTAAGCATTTCTGTGAGTGCTTGTTGAGTCTTGAAGTATTTTAGTGTGTCTACGAAGCTCACCTAAATTTTTTAAAATAAAAAAATCAAATTTAACTTGAAATTAGTGACCTGATATTTATCTAACAATTAGTTTGCTGAGTACATAAACTCATGAAACTCTTACTACATTGCAATTCTAACCCTCACCAATTAGAAGAAATATTTCCTTCGTTCTTATTTATAAGATATAATTTAAAAAAATATTTCTTTTTATAAGACTTTATTTTAATTATCTTGTGCATTAAATATTTTTTTGATTAAAATGCCCTTATTTAATTTAATTTATAATTGAATTCACACTTTGTCTCCTATGGAGATTTGAGAAAATGAATAGATTCTTAATAATATTAAGAGCAAATTTAGAAAAATATTATGATTACATATAAATTTTAAACTAATTTAATACCTAAATTTAATCAATTTTCTTAAACGAAAAGAATATTTCAAATGTATTGAGAATAAATAAATAACTATTATTATTACTGGTTCGTTATCTCTTGCTATGCATACAATCATAATTGGATTTGACCTTTGACCTCGATGAAATCTTAGTCAATATAGTGGATTAACATCCGAAAAAGCCAGTATTAACAAATTAGTACAATCGAGATGAATGGTCTGATTACATGATCCCAAAGTTGCTATTATAATTATAAAAGTATCACTTTATTTTTATTATTTTTCTTCACAAAATTTGAAACACATGAATCTCTAAGGAGACATTTTTATAATAATAATGAGAATATAAAACCCAAATATCCTATTAGCTAGGACTTCAAACCAATTATAAGAAAGCAACGTTAAGAACAAGCACCTCACTAAGCTTACAAACTCAAGAATCCATTCATTGGAAACTGTTGTTTTTCCTCGCGGTTAGTTTGTTCAATTTTTTTAAAATATAATAATTAAAAAGCAGATTAGATATGTTTTATAAAAAAAATAAACACAAAAAAGAAAATCACATGTTGGGTCAATTTGTTTAAACTTCTTTTTTAAAAATAAATAGATTCCTGTTTTTCTTATGTATTTGTTCAAACTGTTTTTAAAATTACGGGTGGTGGTGGGGTAGAATAATGGCAACGATGGTGACAATGACGATGGAGGCACCAAAATGATGGTAGTAGAAGCGGCTAAATGGTGGCGGTAGTAGCGATGGAATGATAGTGGCGGCATCAACGATGTGTTGGTGGTAGCGACGGTGCTGATAGTGATAGTGACGATAACAATATTGGGATTATAGTAGTGGTGACGACGATAGTGATAGGGTGGATTGGTGGAATAGTGGTAGCGACACACAACAATGATGATGGTGGTAGCGGCGACAACAATGTGGTGGTGGTGGTGGAGACGACAACCGTAAGATGTGGTGGTGGTGGTGATTGTGATAAAATAGTGGAGGTGGAGGCAATAGCAATAGTGTAGTGGCGACGACGGTAGTGGTGGGGGTAGTGGTGTTGGCAGTGACGGTGATGGAATGGTGGTGGTATGGTAATAGTGGTTAGAATGTGTGTTTTAAAATTAAAAATCAAATTCAAACAACTTTTTTTTCTCTTGGTTTTGATAATGAATGTAAAACTATTTTTGAAATTGAGTTAAAAACCAATTCAACTCCATTTTTGTCGAACGCATTTTATTTTGAAAATTGCATTTGAAAATCGAAAACCAAAAACTCAACCACTTTGAATGGAACCTAAAGTAAGCATTTTTTTTAAGAAGAGCTTATTTAATAAGCAGATGGGATTTGTTTTTCAAAATAAGCAGACAATTGTATTTTTAGGCATAAGTAGTTTAATCAAACACACTAAAAAAATAAGAGGTGTATTAAGATTTGACATGATTTTAAAAGATTTTTTTTATATATAAAAGTCTTGTGATATTCAATCAAGACTTTTAAATAATATAAATAAATCTTGGGATATTCAATTAGGACTATCATGATTTTTTAAGTCATACAACAAAATCTGATAAAATTTAATTAAAAAATTTTATAACTTAAAAAATCTTCTAATATTCAAATATTTGCAAATTTTAATGGATTCTTTTATAAGATGAATTTCAATAAGGAGACTTTTTAACAGGATGTATAAATACCACAATCATCAAACATTCCCATCCAAAACTTTGAGATTTTCCTAGATTCTCTTTCTTCTTTTTTTTCTGATTGAAAGTGGTATAAACATTCATGTGTAATTTATAAATTTCTTCGTAAAAAATTACGTTACAAAGAATTTCTAAAGGCAAATAGTGTTCAATCATGGAGTCTAGTACAACAAAACGTGGCACGGCGCTGCGCACACTTTTTTATTTAGGGTTTTTACACAATTTTATCAATAAATCTTTCTTTGTTTATAGAAAAACAAACAAAATATTATATCGGCAATCATAATTTATGTTTCTAAAAATTCACTTAGTCATCTCAAATTCTTATAAATATATAAAATCTTTTTAAATCTTTTAAATTCTTACAAAATAAATCTATTAAAATGCAGACTATCATAAATCTTTTAAAGAAATATGATATGTCATAACATTTTTATATAATCTTTTAAAATTCACAAGATTTTTTTATATCAAAGTAATCTTTTAAAATCATAATCTAATATACCCCTAAAGTTCTATATTTTATTAAAATAAGTATTTTTTAACAAATAAGTTTAAACAAACTAGTCCAACAATCTACTTAAAAAAACATTTTGTTAAAAAATGTTTATTTTAAAGTTATTTTTTTAAACTTTAAACAAACTCATCTGTTATAAAAAAAAGTACTTTTTTGGAAACTTAAAAAAGCCTTAACCAAAAAGACCCATACATAAAAACAACTAGTAATAGCTTTCACATTTCATCTGTAAATCCAATGCAAGTTAGGGATAACACCACCCTGGTTCAAACCAAACACATTGAGGGAAAAGAGGAGAGAAATAGAGAAAAAATTATGTAGGTTTCACATTTTCTATATTCTACTTTAATTCACAAATTTATTTTTTATTTTTATCCTCTAAACCAATACATCCTAAGAACCTTTTCCAAAACAAATAGTCATACTCCAAAAATCAACCTAGCTTATACACAAGGAAATAGGTCACAATTTCAAACTATGTTGGACGCATATTTCAGCTAGCCCTACAACTTGAGTATTGGAAACAGCTATGGGAGAAAACAAATTTTATTTTTACTTTTTATTATCATCTTAGCTCAACAATATAAAAATATCTATTAAACCAAAAATTGTTATTATTCCAACTTTTCAGTCATCCCTCTAGTTAGCTGCTTGGAGGCACTAGTATATAGAAATATGTTAGGACTTAAACACAAGAGAGTCCAACACAAAAGACTAGTCCACCATGTGAGAGAGCCTCAAGGCTTGATCAAGTAGTTTAAGCTACTCAATGTGAGACTCCTAACATTGTCACCTCCTTTAAGGGCTGACGTTCACAATGGCTTTCACTCTATCAACACTGACCCAATGATAGTCCTTTCCCTTGAACGGCTTCACTCATCGATCAGTATTCAGTTTGACACCTTAATCCAACCTATAGGTAGCCCTTTCCATGGTCCAACTCTCAACGAGAGCACCAATTGTTAGGACTTAAGCACAAGAGGAGAGTCCAACTCAAAATACTAGTTGTGGGAGAGCCTTAAGGCTTAAATACCACATCAAGTAATTTATTCTACTCAATGTGAGACTCCTAACAAAACACTTCAATTTTTACTTTCTCAACAATCAAAGTAGGATAGTAGGATAACCATTAACCACTATTCATCTAAAGTTTTGAGATACACATTATTTTCACTAGATGTGTTTGAAAATCATCTGAAGTTTTGAGATACACATTATTTTCACAAGATGTGTTTGAAAATTATTGGGAAAAAACCCCTAAAAGTAAGACATTTTCACAATTAATGATTAAAAATTAAGAGTTTGGGAACCAACACAGCGACAGACATGTGGTGATCTCTGGTTAGGTGGATGAAGTCGTTCATCATTGTCCTTTAACTGGAAGAGAATACCCAATAAGAGGGGGAAAATGGGGTAGAATATAACTTTGAAGAACTAGAGACCACGGAAATCAGAACAGCGGTACAAAAAAAAACCTTTTCAGACTTTAATATGTCTGTATAGGTCAGAACAAAGCTGAGAATGGCTGAAACAGGGCAGTACAGGTCACGGATTGGCTTAAACAAAGACGAGTTTGCTGGAAAATGGCCGGAAAGCACGTAATGCCATAGACATCATATCACCAGAGGAAAGTGGGTCTTCAATCTTCATCAAAGAGAAGGGTGGGGGTGAAAAGGGGGGCAAAATCCCAAGACTGCCTATGTAAAACAGCACCAAAATGACACCAAGTCTCGCCCAGTACAGCCGTGAAACACTTCCATATCAGGCACGATGGTGGCATGACTGCCACTACGTGATGAAATTTTTATCAAAACTTGGGGGCTGTTCTGCAACACTAAACCATTATAAAGCTGCTATGCTCCTATTGTTGACTATTAATGCTTACAATCAATAGAATTAACATCTATCAGTATATCTCCAGAATTTTTTATATATTTATATAAAATCGTGCTTTAACAAATACATCAACCAACCCCATAGACAATACAAGCATTTACTAGTATTACAGAACAGTTGATAGCTTGTAAGCAATAGTGTTGTTAAATAGCGGCCCTGGTGCCATCATGGCAGAACGGCATGGCAGATTTTTTGCCAACTGCCACAGTCAATTTGTGAAGCGAGGCCTACCATGGCAGCGCCCTAAGGTGCAATGGAATTTTTATATGGTGGAATTTCAGCCTTCCACCATGTTCCGCTATTGATAACACTTGTAAGCACACTAGCAGAGTAGCACACACATTATATATCCAGTATCTCAGGCTCCATTTAATTTACTGAAAATAAGAATAAAAAGGAACCATTGCGGCATGTTCTACTAAATATTTATGACCTTCTGGAATTTGACATAAAGTAAATAAAAAATGGAATTATGCATAGATGCTACTGTCTAAGCTATAGCTTCCTTTGACATCAGTACCCTGAACTTGTGAATTACCGTGTTAGGTACCTAAACTTTCTAAAACACGCAAGTAAACCTTTATTCACTAATTAAATTAAAATTAATCACTATGTGACTTGCATGTTTAATTAATACACATGATAGTCTCTATACATTACTGTATATAATTTTAAAAAAATGTAAAAATTTCTACCCTTTTTATTTACTTATTAAAATAAAAAAGCAAATAAATCATTTAAAAAGATTAAAATAAAGGAGGGAAATTTTTATTTTGAAAAAACAATAGAAAAAATTATAGATTATCATGTTTGTTAATTATATACATATATGACAACTAAGTCCAATGGCATTGTGTGATCCATGTAGTTGACCTCATCTAGTGAGATAAAGTTTTGTTGTTGTTATCGTGGTCATTATGTAAGGAAGGTATATTTCAAATTAAAGTTTAATAGTGTTAAATCCAAAATTGAAATTTCATGGTAGCTATTTTGAAACAAGGCAAAGTTTTGGAGAGAAGGGGAGGGGGGAGAAGGGGGCTGTGTGCACATTTTTCCCTAAAAACAATTCATAAATCATAACAATCACAGCTTCACAGCAATAACAGAACAATACAGAAAACCAGCATTAATAAATGGTAGCTCAAGAACCCAACCCACTATATAATTTCAAATAGCGTGGAATCTAAATGAATGGAATTAACCAGCATGAGCCAGCAAGCATGACAAAAATAACATAGGGGTAGACAAAATGCTCGGTGTTTGTATAAGTTTGACAAAAACAAGGGTTGAAGAACATAGAAACATTTACAAAATGTTTTCATTTTTTTTAGTAAACTAGATGAGAATCAATCACTAGGGCAATGTAAATTAAGCTTCCAGTATAAGGTTACCAATGTAATTCTTTCAAATCAATGAAAACACATATATTAGGCTTTCCCTACCCTAGAGCCCTTTCCCATTGTATTACACAATTCCATTCTAGGTGTAATGTGCATGGACCCTAGGTTATCTATTCCTGCTCCTTTTGAACATAATTTCTCATCTCTTCCTCCAAAATTCTTCAACACTTGTCACTCTTTTTAAAAGACAAAACCTAATAATATTTAGTCTAAATAGTCAATCTCATGCTTTGCTTGAATTTTTCTTAAACAGCCCAAATCCATGTATCAGATTTCATAAGTACTGTTCAAACTTCAAACCAAAGCACCCTTATGGGATCTACATTTTCCATTTCATGGTTTCAAATGTAAGCATTCAATCCAGAGAGCTGCAGTAAAACGTGAAAAAAAAAAGACGAAAAAGTTTCCTGAAGAGAATTTTCAATGTAGCATATCTATGATTTCCAATGGGATTTTCTGCTATTGTTTCAACTTTCAAGCTTCAACCAAACCTAACATGTGCTAAGCGAAGTGAAAAGGTGAAGCAAGAAGAATGAAGTAAAAATATAAAGCATAAAACCCAAGAAAATTTGAAAGATAAAAAAAAGGCGGCTACTGTGTTAGAAGTAGTAAACAACGCTCAGTGCATCACATAAAAATGATGTCATACATAGTTACATTTTATTCTTTCAGTAACAGACCCTTGTGATGCAGATCAGTAATTAGTTTAAATTTAGGGTTTTAAGCAACGAGAAATTATGGAAATACCCCTACACCCTAAACCGTCTATGGGATAAAGAGGTTGTTTGAGAGGACAGAAATCCAATACGATCACAATTCAATCATACGCTGTAGAAACACCAGAAGAGATATACTACATAATACATATACTTCACCAAATTCTCAATCTGTTGAAATTACAAAGAGGATCACAATTTATCGACCCTCAATCCCTCCCTGGATTCTTATGCAGCTTAACTAATGAATTTTGAAATACCTTTAATTACTTGGACCCCTAATTATGAGATTGACATTAGTAGGATCATTAACTTATCAAATACATAGAACAATGACTTTTGAATAGGTACAACATGTAATATACTTAAATAACACAGATTTAAGATTCAACTACTAAAACTGTTACATGACACACAAAGAAGGCTTCTATATTCTCCATCAGCTTGAATTTTGAATTTGAAATTTAAATAGAAAACCGGATAAGGTTATTTAGTTCTGAAAACAACTCGATGCAAAGTCCAGATAAAAACAAAGGAAAATAACACATTGTTTCCCATATTTTGTAACTTGAGAAATTCTTGTAGCAGAAACTTAAGAACAGAACTATAAAATAGAAAATGGACTTAATTAACCACAAATGCCAACACTATATCTCAATTAGCACTAACCCAAATCTCACCAGGACAAGTTTCCCCAACCTTACCCTAATGCTTGCAATTCCTATGTAATCTACAAAGGAGGTGCAAACACCAAGGGAAAGGGGGAAGTGTCATTCCATGAAACAGATCCTCATCCTCCTTAATGAGTGTTTGGTGTTATAAAATACATGCTCATATAGTCATAAGGACATATCTAGCAATAACTCCTAAGTCCTACCGTTTTCCTAGGCAAAGTGGCACTCTAGCATAAATATAAAACCACAAAAGTGAAAGGAAGAAATATTTCCCCCTCATTGATACAAGTTGCTATACTACCAAGTCAGTCACAAATGAAAATTAAGACTTCAAATGTAATCACAATGAACAAACAATAGGTTCCTGCAATGCATCAGCACATATAAGACAAAGTTGTTATTTATATCCAACTAAACTCATTCCCCTCTGTAGTCCATACAGGATACAATCAAGAAGTTTAACATGCACTTTGAAAGTGTCACTTTTAAAACCTATCACTGTAAAACCAATTGGAAATTGTTCTTGGTATAACTTTTAAAGTAGTTATAATAATAAAAATCAACAAACTTATCGTACATGTCGACTTGAAGTTGGATTTGAATTGTCATGTCAATGTATGTATTATTTGTTCTAGACTAAGAAGTATCAAATTAAAGTGCAATAACAACATTTAGATTAACCAAGAGTCAACAAAAAAGAAATCCAAAACAATTGGCCTCCAACTAATTGCCATTGCCATAGAAGTTTTAAACTTTAAACACCTGTCCCCCTCCTTCTCAATTCTTCTTTTGAACACAAAAAAAAAAAAAAAAAAACTAATAGAAACAAAGACAGCATTACAGTTCAATGAATTCTGGCCCCTCACCTTCTACGTCTGTCTCCTCATGCGCTTCCTGAGCTTCTGGTACTTGTGCTTGTTCATCTTCTTCTTCCGCTTCTTCTTCACGCTGTCCGCCCAGAGGGTTCCAGAGTCTTCTTCTTCCACCCCGGCATCATCGCCGCCACGAAACCCGCTTTCAGAAACGGGTCTTGGGAAGAAGCCAAAGGGGAAACTGGGAAAGATCACGGTGGGGGCATCATCGAAGGGTTGAGCGTTACATTGTTGGGGAGGGTCGCGAGTGAGAGTGAGGATGGGGTTTTGGTTTTGGTTTTGGGGTTGCGGTGGGTTGAGGGCAGTGATGAATCTGAAGGGTGGTAGAGGTGATGGTTTTCGAAGCAGTTTCTGAAGTGTTGAAGCCATGGAAACGAAACGAGGTTGCGCAGTCAGGGAAATCTGCCCCCAAACATAAACAAGCGCTAGGAACAAAAAAACTAGTGGTAGTGTGACTCCGTGGTGTTTGGTTAATCGATATCAGGCTCGGAAAATTTACAACATTACTATCTTAAAAAAAAAAAAATACAACAACAATGTTTAGGTACTTACATATTAATGTTCCTTACAAACTGGATCACAGGAATTGGTTTTCTTTTTATTTAATATAGTTGCATATTCATTCGAATATAATACTAACATTAAATTAAAATAATTTTATGTCAGTTAATTAATATATTTAGTGTTTAAGATATTAATTAAGAAATTTTAAGAAATATTTATTATAAAAATTGTAGGAGAACATAAAAAAGTAATACACAACATAATTTCACATGTTCCAATAAAAAAATGTTAGTTTATTTTAAACAATATTATTTAAGACACAACTCGAATATTAAATATGGATATTTTTTCCCTATAATTTAATGGTGATACATCGTCTATGTAAACTAATTTACACATGTTTAATTTTTAGGATTGTTTGCGGAATGTGGTCCATAAAAAATCATTTTTTTATCTATATGAATTAAAGACAATAATAAAAAATGTACAATAACTCCCACATTTTATTTAACGAACTGAATTAAATCCTTTTAACTAAAATATTATTTTTCATTATCTAATTAGTTTAATTTTAAATTTAAATCTAATCATATTTTATCCAATCTAAAGTAATTTGAATATTTGAATTAGATTAATATTTTATTTTAATCCTATTTTTATTTTTCTTTGCAATATATATTAAATAAGTAATAAGATGCATAATAAACATAAAAAAATAGGCTAAATATTTGTAGTAGTTCTCCTTTGGGAAAATTTTCAGAGTGTGACAGCCAAATAAATCAAAAGATCCATGTTTGGTCTGGTTTATATTTAAAAAATTCCATTTTAATCTTTTAAAATGGTAATATTTTCTGCAATATTCTTATGTCAATTTATCATTAATATTTTAAATTTTAAAATAATGAATTAACTTTTATTTTATATTATCTTAATTTTATTTTGTTAAATTTAATACTAACACCATCATTATCTTAATTTTATTGCATCAAATTTTTAAATTTAATACTAACAGCACCACAATTTACCATGTTCATAATTCTCAGCCCCAAAATCAATTTCAAATATCCCAACAGACATGTCAAACCAAAAGGAAAGAATTTTGAGAAACCTTCCAACAGTACTAGCAACACTCTTTAACACACTCTTTTTAACACATAACACACATGCCACTGTTAATTAAAATTTATTAAAAACTATAAAAGTAAAAGAGAAAAAGAGTCATTAAATGAATTGTGAAACTCATCAAATATTGTAATTTTTAATAAATTTCAGTCAATAATAGAGAATATATCTAAGAGAGCATGTAAGAGAGTGTGTTACTCACATTTCTCAATCTTCACAATATTCTTTCTTCCTATCTGGCTTTCCTACAACACGAGTTTAAACTAATTTTGAACCAATTTTAAACTAACTCATCAAAATCTAAACTGATTTAGCAAAAAGAAAAACAAAATATTAAAACCGAACAATATTATTAGTTTCCCTCAATTTGAGTTAGTTTTATTTTATGCAAAACCAAATCAGACACACCTCTACTTGTAATATAAGTTATTCTCTTGTGGCATCAAAGAGAAAGGCGCCCCAAATTTCATGTGGTAAGTGTTCCAGAGCTTGAAAGCTGATCATATAATCCAAATGAAAAGGAAAAAGGATGATAAATGGGGTCTTTTATACCCCTGCAAGAATCTTGCACCTTGCTTTTCAAATCATGGTAAGCACCCACCAAGGGTATAGGATAATTCATCAACTTTCTTTTCAAGACCTGCATATTTAGTAATATGAGAGAGTTCATATATGTGTTTTCATTTTCCTGTTTCCATATATGAACCAAAATAGGCACACATACAAATAACTCTTGCCAATCAATTTGCAGGCGAAGAATGACTTGAAAAGATACTACAGCCTTCAATTTGTAACATTTTTAGAATGAAAGCTGAGGTGACAAGTTAATTAAAAGTGAAACCTGATCGGGATTTACTGTTCTTGTATATGAAAGGCAAAGATAATACACGGAAACATCAAATCCAATTTAACTAGGCGGTGCCTCGGATGCCTCTTATTTCAATTCACTGGGCATTCCCTTGGTGCAACCACAATAACATCTTTATTTGTTTCGTCTTTCAAATAGGTGAGCAACTACTTTATTGCGACTATATCTTGGTTTCAAATTCACTAGTACTAGTACCCTGTAGCTGGTTTATGTAACAACACAGATAATATATCTATCTCATTAGATTCTCACAGCTGGCTTACTTGATAATAAAGCATCAAATTAAACACAGTGACATAAATGATAAAGTTCAAATACAAAGAGTAACTTTAAAAAATTGATAAAGTAATGTTCTTGTTATCACATGTTTCCTCTTTTATTTTTAAAGGGAAAAAAATGAGTTTATTAACAAAAACGTTGTTTGAACCACAAGGTATGGCCAAACTAAGCAAACAAAAGTACAAGAATTGTTGCTGACCAAAAAAACAGAATAACAAAGTCCTCTCTAGACCTCCCTAGCAGCGAAAAGATCCCCTTTCTGCATTATTTCCTGGGTTATAGTGCAAGAATATCTACTGACCATAAACACCATAGACAATTGAAAAAGAAAAAAGAAAAGCAATGGATTATTTATTCCTCTAATCAGAAGAACACTTTCCTTGTAAATTCCTACCTGACAACAAAAATTTTGTCCCTTCAACACCAAATTTAGTCCTTTGTACGCTGAGCTCCTCAATCATGAGTATTTAAAGTGTTGGATCAAGTGGCCTTGGAATAATTAAGAAGGGGGTTGAATTAATTATTAATGAACCTTTATTAATTAAAAATATATCCTTCTTAATATTACCAAAAGTAAAAACAATAATTAAAGTGCACAGCGGAAATTAAAAGAGTAGGAAAGAAGAAGACAAACACACAAGAATTTTATATTGGTTCGGCAACAACCCGTGCCTACATCCAGTCCCCAAGCGACCTGCGGTCCTTGAAATTTCTTTTCAACCTTGTAAAAATCTTTTTACAAGCAAAGATCCACAAGGGATGTACCCTCCCTTGTTCTCTTTGAACAACCTAGTGGATGTACCCTCCACTAGAACTGATCCACAAAAGATGTATCATCTCTTGTTCTCAGTCACAACAACCCAAGTAGATGTACCCTCTACTTGTACCACAAAGGATGTACCTTCCAATGTGTTAAGACAAAGTTCTCAGGCGGTTAGTCCTTCGAAACTTTGTGAATGGAGAAACAAAAGAATTCTCAGGCGGTTAGTCCTTTGAAATCTTTTGTTTATGGGAAAGGGAAGAATCAAAAGAATTCTCAGACTGTGTCGTTTTGAATTCTTTGACAATGGAGAAGGAAAATACAAAAGAATTCAGGCAGTTAGTCTTTCGTTCTTTTGGAAAAGGGAGAAGAGAGACACAAAAAGAATTAAGGCGGTTAGTCCTTGGCAAATTCTTTTTGGCAAAGGGAGAAGAGAGACACAAAAGAATTCAGGCGGTTAGTCCTTCGTTCTTTTGGAAAAGGAAGAAAAGAGACACAAAAAGAATCCAGGCGGTTAGTCCTTGGCGAATTCTTTTTGGCAAAGGGAGAAGAGAATGAAAAAGATGAATAGCACACTTTTGTTTTCAAGGTTTGGAAAATCAGAAAACTTTAGAAAGCTTTTTGGCAAAGGAAGAAGAAGAAGAAATTTAAGAAGATGCTCAAAGAGATTCAAAGGTTGTAAAGGATTGTAATTACCGTTATGAATGAATCTAAAATGCAAGTCAAGGTCGTGCTTTTATAGATTCTTCATGTCTGGTCAAGAAAACCATTAGAAGAGTTATAACCTTTTGAAAAACTTGAAAACCATTGGAAGAGTTACATCTTTTGATTTTTATTCAAAACTTATCACTGGTAATCGATTACACAGAGCATTTTTGTGAAAGGATGTGACTCTTCACAATTGAATTTGAATTTCAACGTTCAAACATACTCGTAATCGATTACCAAATAATTGTAATCGATTACACCATTTTGAAATCAATTGGAACGTTGTAAATTCAGTTGAAAGCTTTTTGAAAACAATCTTTGCTATTGGTAATCGATTACAATAAACTGGTAATCAATTACCAGAGAGTAAAAACTCTTTGGTAAAAGGTTTTGCGAAAAATTCATGTGCTACTCAATGTTTTGACAAACTTTTTAGTACTTATCTTGATTGAGTCTTTTCTTGATTCTTGAATCTTGAGTCTTGAATCTTGATCTTGATTATTCTTGATTCTTGATTCTTGAAACTTGAAACTTGAAACTTGATTCTTGAATTGTTCTTGACTCAATCTTGAAGTCATTTTCTTAGGTTTTTTGTCATCATCTTTGTTATCATCAAAACACTTTGAATCAATCTTGACAATCTTGATTCATCATCATGAATCAATCTTGATTCATGACTCAATCTTGATTCAATCATGAAGCTTGCTTCTACATAAAGCATATTGAGAAATTCACAAAATTTCCCAACAAAGGGATCTGATACCTTTGCCACAGGAGATTTATCAAATAAGATTAGTTCATCATCTTTTCTTTTGAAGAATATATTGCCCTTCATCCCCACCCTGATAGGATGTATATCAATCTTAGATTCCACTCCGATAGGAAGGTCAACACAAGGTAAAGGCCCAACAATGAAAAATTTAGTCCATGATGCTTTAACACCAAGTTCCCCCAGAATTGATATATGAAATACCTACGAAATATGAGACTAAAGCAATAGAGTCATTTAACACCTAGAATAAATATTATCATCATCTGTTGACTTAATGAATTCTTTAATGTTATCCCTATTTGAGGGCATGAGTATTGTAAAAAACACCTCATTGCTCAAGTCAAATGACACCAAACATTCTTCCCATGTTTGATTTTCACTAATACTCAACCAAAGACATGTTCCATCCATATACACTTGGGAATATGTTTGTTCAAGGCAAGAATGAGGCATATTGATAACAAGTTCCCTCCAAAAGTTACTTCTCAAACTATATATCTCCCACAAGGGGAAGAAATGTATCATCTTCGACGGCACAATGCGGTTAAGAAAATCATAATTAAAATAAGTTAGATTTAAATGTGATCCAAACATGTTAGCAATCAAATATGTTACATGTTGAATCTAAAAAACTTAAATGTGATCCAAACATGTTAGCAATCAAATAAACACATTCAGATCAAACTAAATGCGAAAGCATTATCAAATCAAAAACAAACCTCCAGCAATTGCAAAGATCTCATGTATGCAAACCCGTTCAGTTTTGACTTTTCTAAACCTTCTCTGACTCAATGCGATGGTGTTTCTTTTCTGAAGGAGTAGTGGGCTTAGTTACCCAAAATAGTGAGCAATACGTCTTATATAGAGCCCTACCTATCAAGGAGTTCAAAACATGGAGATATACGTGGGAACCATAAAATCTGCACACAGTCTTACTCTAAAGGTTAAAATTGATATGGTTTGAAAACAAGTTGAAAAATGGACCACATACATTAAAAAACTTCAGATAACTATTTCCACTCTCTTTGAATAAAAACAAAAAATATTTGTTTCCTAAATATTGGAAACTGCCAACATTGTCCCACTTGGTCCATTTATGTCATTATCAATCATAACAAGAAACCAAATATATAAATCATGGTGATAGGTCCTTTAATAATGAGTATTATCTCCTCTAATAATGAGGTCATCACATTGTTTTTCGGCCATCTCAGATGGGGTCCCTTGACAGTCATTCACCGACCGGAGAGGGTTGTACGACAGTTTAGATACATCCAGACTATTCCACCACATCCTGTTGCGCCTTCGATTTCTTTTGAAGAAATGAATGATAGATGGATGCAGTTCAGTAACTACATTGCACCTGTAGGACAAATCTGTGTAGTGCCTGGCCAGTATTTGTCAGATTACATGGATTGTTCTACATGATTTGGCACCCATTCATGAGTTCGGCACAGTCAGGGGATTCTCCTAGAGTTCTGTCGGTTCAGCAATATGACACATTTGTTGAACCAAATGTGCATCAGCAACCGGTGGCGGCAGCGACACCTGATGAGGCAGACATTGATGTGCATCATCTTGGACATGCAATGGTAATATATTTTTTTTCGTATTTTGTGTTTGTTGTTTTCTTTTATTTTCTATTTTATTACTAACAATTGTTATGTTTGTTGTTTTTCACTTGCTAGGATGCTTTTGAGGTAATTGCTGATAAGTTGGAGAGGCTACTGAACCTGAGGATCTTGACCAAAGGAATTTGTTGGATCAAGTGGCCTCGAAATAATTAAGAATGGGGGTTGAATTAATTATTAATGAACCTTTACTAATTAAAATTTATCATTCTTAGGCTTTTACTATGTTGTTAAGAAAGTAAAGAACAGAAATATAAACTTAACCAAAAGTAAAAGCGGTAATTAAAGTGCACAGTGAAAATTAAAAGAGTAGGGAAGAAGAAGACAAACACACAAGAGTTTTATATTAGTTTGGCAACAACCCGTGCCTACATCCAATCCCCAAGCGACCTGCGGTCCTTGAGATTTCTTTTCAACCTTGTAAAATCCTTAACAAGCAAAGATCCACAAGGGATGTACTCTCCCTTGTTCTCTTTGAACAACCTAGTGGATGTACCCTCCACTAGAACTGATCTACAAGAGATGTACGCTCTCTTGTTCTCAGTCACAACAACCCAAGTAGATGTACCCTCTACTTGTACCACAAAGGATGTACCCTCCAATGTGTTAAGACAAAGTTCTCAGGCAGTTAGTCCTTTGAAACTTTGTGAAGGGGGAAACAAAAGAATTCTCAGGCGGTTAGTCATTTGAAATCTTTTGTTTATGGGAAAGGGAAGAATCAAAAGAATTCTCAGACTGTGTCGTTTTGAATTCTTTGACAAGGGAGAAGGGAGACACAAAAGAATTCAGGCGGTTAGTCCTTTGTTCTTTTGGAAAAGGGAGAAGAGAGACACAAAAAGAATTCAGGCGGTTAGTCCTTGGCAAATTCTTTTTGGCAAAGGGAGAAGAGAGACACAAAAGAATTCAAACGGTTAGTCCTTTGTTCTTTTGGAAAAGGGAGAAGAGAGACACAAAAAGAATTCAGGCGATTAGTCCTTGGCGAATTCTTTTTGGCAAAGGGAGAAGGGAATGAAAAAGATGAATAGCACAAGTTTTGTTTTCAAGGTTTGGAAAACCAGAAAACTTAAGAAAGCTTTTAACAAAGGAAGAAGAAGAAGAAATTCAAGAAGATGTTCAAAGAGACTCAAGGGTTGTAAAGGATTGAAATCAATGTATTCAATTGTATTTTAAAATGCAAGTTAAGGTCTTGTTTTTATAGACTCTTTATGTCTGGTCAAGAAAACCATTAGAAGAATTATAACTTTTAGAAAAACTTGAAAACCATTGGAAGAGGTACATCTTTTGCTTTTTATTCAAAACTTATCACTGGTAATCGATTACCAAATCATTGTAATCGATTACACAAAGCATTTTTGTGAAAGGATGTGACTCTTCACATTTGAATTTGAATTTCAACGTTCAAACACACTAGTAATCGATTACCAAATCATTGTAATCGATTACGCCATTCTGAAATCAATTGGAACGTTGTAAATTCAGTTGGAAGCTTTTTGAAAACAATCTTTGCTACTGGTAATCGATTACAATAAACTGGTAATCGATTACCAGAGAGTAAAAACTCTTTGGTAAAAGGTTTTGTGAAAAATTCATGTGCTACTCAATGTTTTGAAAAACTTTTTAGTACTTATCTTGATTGAGTCTTTTCTTGATTCTTGAATCTTTAAATTGATTGTTTTTTATCCTTGATTCTTGAAACTTTAAACTTGAAACTTCTCTTGAATCTTTTCTCATGATTCTTGAATTGTTCTTGACTCAATCTTGAAATAATTATCATGGGCTTTTTGTCATCATCTTTGTTATCATCAAAACACCTTGAATCAATCTTGATTCAACATCATGAATCAATCTTGATTCATCATCATGAAGCAATGAAGCTTGCTTCTACAAAATTGTTGCTAAAGAATGTGAGGGCATCGCAAGAAGCTTCATTCACCAACCAGTTGTAGGTCATAGATCGAGGCGTAGGCAACATACGGATGGTCATTGAAGTTGTTTTTTTTATTTGCCTTATACATGTCATTTGTTATTTTTTGGATAATTTATTTATTTCGTACATTTATGTATGGACAGTAACATTTGGTAGGTTTATAATTTTGGTGGCTTAATGACAGACACGTTTTTTATTATGCGATACAAATTTTTGTCATCCGTCTATCATTAACTAGCCGTTAATGTTAATTTGAGGATTAAATTAATTTGTCCATAACCAATTACAAATGTATGTTTTTTGTTACATTGAAGCATCATAAATCGTTCTCAAAGTTGACAACACAATGTGAATTGCATGTGTATGTTTAAAAAAATGAATATTTAACGTACGTACTGACATAGAAATGACTACTCAGTTGTTTTAGTTCTGATAGTAGCAATGCATGTTTGATGCAAAATTAAAGCATGACACAACATTGGTGTACTTGACAACACATAGACAAATTTGTATGCATATATTTTTAAAAAAATAATACAAGCAGTCTCAGTGAACACCATCTATATATATCACACCAACACTCTCAAAAATCACACCTTCTCGCCCAATCCAACTTTAGAAACCAAATTTTTCAAGAAACTGACATTTTTGGGAGAAACAAGCAGTCAGACCATTGTCAACTCCATATTAGTTTTTATTTTTTCCAATGGATCGATTATTCACAACGAATATGGTGTTTATTTCCAAAGTTCCACTCCGATACCCATTTGAGTACTAACGATTGTGGTTTTGAAATGTTAAAAAGCAGAATGCACAATACCCTTCAACTAACCGACGATCAATATTTGGATGAAATTTACTACCAGTAGTCATTCGCACATGCAGGTAACCAATTTGGCTTTCAATCTATACAATTGAAAAATGATGGTAATGTTAACACAATGTTAATGTGTAATGATCAATACTCGTGTGTTGGCCCGATTGAGTTATTGTGCGCCATTGGTAGAACACCAGATAATATATTAAACTTACTTCAAGCCACAATGACTCCTACTCTTGATGCCCTGCTATATTAAAACGGGAGGTGGAACATATCACGCCAACACGACTTTGTGGGTTACTCGTTCACAGGAAAAAAATACAAAAAGATTTAACATTCCTTCGGGATGTACCATCAATGGACTGAAGGATGTGATCAAGCAAGTTGCACCTCAAGGGATTCCCCCTTATGGTATTCATGAATCACAAATGGTAAGTCGATTATTTTTTCGACAATCAGGTCATTCTGAGTATTCAGACAAAGTTATCAAATTTGAAGTTATTGAACTGAAAACTGACGATGACGTGCTAAAAGTCTTAGTACAGTCTAACTACTGGAAACAATTTGGTCCAATAGAAATTTTATTTGTTTTTAGTAAACCAGTAATCAAAATGGAAGACAATATGTCTCGATCGCAACATGATTCAATGCAAAATTAGTATTATTTAATTGTAGTTTTTGATACATTTTTTATTTGTTTCAACTATGTTGAAGTTAATGTAACGTTTAAATTCGTGTCCATTAGCTAATGAAACTGTATCTTTGTTATTTTTGAAGTACTTAATTATTTCCTAACTTTTAAAAATAATGACTGAAAATAAATTATTATTTACAGAAATGTAAACAAAATTATGAATGTAAAAAAAATAATTATTTACACAAACGTCAGTGGAAATAACATATTTTATGTTCATTGTTCACCTAAATCAACAAATTCGGTTTTCAACCTAGACAAATTTGTGTAACATTGCATTCTACCTGTGTACAGGGTGGACCACTGCTTTGTCTGATAATGACAATGTATATTCCACAACAACGCCAATGGTGGTAAAGGACAATGGTCTCGTAAAAAAATCTGTTATATAACAACAAACAGATTCAATGTAAGATAACCAACTACATTGTCACCACTTATACTAACATCATACTTATGCAAATACCTGTACAAAATGATTTTCATACACATGACTAATGCATATTACGCGATGCACAGAAGAATCTGGTGGCGACTAACTTAAAAAATGTCAGGCTTTGTTGTCGTGAAAGAGAAACAACGGTCGCGTTGTATCGTGAAGCAATGACATATCTCATATCCATAATATTCATCCACTTGTCCATGGTAACCTACATGTAAGAGACAACAAATAGCAATTACTTAAATGTTATTTTAAGAAAAAGTGACATAGCAATGAACTTACGCACCATAGATAATCTGTCAACAAGTAGGGAACGCTTTAATTCCTCAAATCTCTCTATGCCACCAAACAGGTTGATATTATCTTTCGATCAGCTTGTCAATTCTTTATGCAGATGGTTGCGCACCAATGACCATAATTCTTCACCCATACCCAATAAGGCAGCTATTGCCCGATAACTATAGTTACCATCCGCTTTGATATCAATAATGTTTTCAATAGAATCATGGATGCACTGATGAAATTGATCCAACATTGGAATATTTTGTCTCTGTATAGGTTCCTCAGATGATGATGCACTACGTTTCACTAAAGAATTACTATTTTGCACAGAGTTTAACGCATCAACATACTCCCAATAAGACGGATCACATTTTCTTGACTTTTGTTGTTTGGTCAACGGTTTTTTTGGAGCACCCGTGGTCTTCACCTTTTCTGGAGGAGCACACATGGAGTTCAGATCAGGATAAGCAATTTCTCGCAACTTTGTCTTCAAATGTACTTTGCCACAAACATCGAGCTTCTCAAAGCGTTTTGATATGGTTTCCATCTCCTCAGTTATGGTCACCTGTGCCTTACATAACCCTTGATCTGAAAAACTAAGTCTCTACCAAAAAATATGGATTATCTCTAGTGGTATGGAGCCGACAAAATATTTAGATGACTCACATGCACATGGAAGACCATGGGTACTCCTCATGACACATCCACAACGTGAAGGGTTTTTGCCTGCATAAGATACACACTCATACTCAGCAGCAATTTCATTTAAAGCGTACATTGATGCCATGCCAAGTAGTTTTTTGTACAAGGTAACTTTAAACACATGTTCAACCATGTACGTGCTTGTCTCAAAAGATGCTTTAATCTGGGTGTGTTGAAGTGTTATCATGTTGTTCATTGCTTCCCAAACACTGCATATGTCACCAAATGAGCACTCTCAACCTTACAAATGAAATATACAACAGCATATAAACAACCACAACACTTTCATTTAAGTCAACACTTAAACAAATCAACACAAACAAAAAATAATATTCATACCTGTTAGTGGTTGTGTTTTCTAGATGCATCACTTTGTTGGTCCATGCTTTCACAAATTTTTCTTTGTGCGGAATCACCCATGTTTGACACACATAGTCCACAAACATAGGCCACAGAGAGCAAGCCATTTCAAAGTTTTTAAGGTACTCATCAAAAGAACTCTTACATGGACAGTCAACCAAACTCCCTCAAGCCTCCATCACATAATCCCATGCATTCTTTTGAGCAACCAGGGTTATGCACTTTGCCTTTACATTCTTGTCAATGTGAAATTGACACA
Source organism: Glycine max (assembly GCF_000004515.6). Classification (NCBI taxonomy): domain Eukaryota; kingdom Viridiplantae; phylum Streptophyta; class Magnoliopsida; order Fabales; family Fabaceae; genus Glycine; species Glycine max. The sequence continues at coordinate 30,500,676 of NC_038241.2, forward strand.
GCAAGTTTGTAGAATCCGAGAATACAGTTTTCACCGCATTCATCAAAGATAAATCTCTGTCGGTGACAATAACCCCGGGAAGTGCATCAACTCTCATGAAAAGACCCTGAAACCGCTGTAGAGCCTAGATAAAATTATTAAGATGTTCTCCTTCCAAGTAAGCAAAAGCGGCAGAGAATGTCATTCATGTTGGTGTAACACCAACATTATCAAGCAACGACAGTTTGTACCTATTTGTTTTGTAGGTACTGTCAATCAAGAAAATCAAATTACAAGAATTGGTTAATTTTACTGCATCAGGATGACTCCAGAACAAGTCACGTACAACATTATCATCCTTCATCCTATGCCAGTGAATATATTGATCTCGATCAAGCAGCATCATGAGTTGTTGCATTTCGGTGTTAGTCCCCCTTATGAAAGAACGGTAAGCATGTCTGACATTGTAAATTTGTTTGATTATTGTATAATTGTTGGCATTGTGCTCCTTCAACGTCAAGAGAATATTTCTTGGCTTCACCATGGACTTCGTTATATCAACAACAACAATCTTCTCATCTTTAGTCAGTCGACCCGCATATGGATGTCCAACTAATGACTTTGTCATTTCATGGTTGTGAACCTCACAAATTAACTTCACCATCCATCCTTCTCCTCCCAAAACTAGCTTCGCACGCAACTTAAACGAGCATTCACATTTTCTATTGCCAGTGCATGTTCTTACCAAATCATTATTCTTAGGCCTATACTCACCACTTCTTTCACAAGCTATCAACAGAAATGAGACCCTTCCTCGAACACCAATATTGGTGTCTGACCTCATTATCACAGCAACAAATCCAATGTCATGAGTCACCGATCGAGCCCAATGTAAAACTTCATCACGGCTAGCAAACAACTATAACACAATTCAAAAAAGGTCTGACATCAATAAACATATATGTAATCTAATTACTATACCAATAACAAATTAGACAAATACCTGAGAAGTATTAAAGGTATCAGAGCAATCGACATATTCTACTTTCACGCCAGCATCTTGTAACATTCATATCAACTTCTTCAAACATGATACTATCATGCATCCATTATTCTTCGTCCATCTTATAAAACATTTAACAAATTCAATGACAAAAAATACAACTTCAAAGAATTATACATATAGCTCTATACAAAAATAAAATGAAAATGTACACAGACTACATTTTTACTAGATATATTCATTAAAATATCATATAAATCTAATAAATACATCATTCAATAAAATACCAAATTTTTTTAATTATTAATCATTGTAATAAACATTATAACACATTATTCAATTAAACATGTAAATAAATAATTCAGTTAAATGTATACACAACATTGTTTTAGCAATCTAATATTACTTTTACCAATCGAATTACTAAATTATTTTCAATTAATTAGTAAATTAATTTTTAACCAATCTAATTACTAAATACATTTTCTTATACCACTATAAAATAATATCACCAAATCAAAATTTCTAAAATTGCTAAAACTATTACAAAAAAAAATACACTACAAAAAATTAAATATATAATTCAAAATTTTAATAGCAATTTAAAAAAATTAAACCCTACAGATTAACAATTCGTATGGTTCATATGAATTGTCAATTCATATGTTTCTAAAAAAATTTCACGTACCTTGTCTTCTCCTGCAACAAATAACGACCCAACTTTTCCGTATACTCCTCAACAACACACGTACGCCACCGGAGACCAAAAATGCTTTGAAAACAACCCTAACGAAAGCAACTTACACTAAGGGACAGAGATTTTGCATAAAAAAAACACTGTAGAAATGAAAAATGGGTGCTGCTATTTATAACCAAAATTGCTGGGTGTTCTAGCAAAAATGTTGAGTGCCCCAAGCATTTACCACCAATTTAACCTTCATGTTAAATGGATTTGTCCGCAATGTCCATAGACTTAGGGCAGGCTTTTACAATAAGTTATAATTTGAAGAAAAAAAATAGTTTTTGTAACCAGTAAACTAAACCAACTTTTCATTGAATATTAATATTTACACGTTAAAACTAATTTCTATAATGAGTAAACCACTTTTTCTAATATATAATATTTAACATAGTTGGAGAGATTTAATTTATTTTGTCCATTCAATTGTAGTGAATTAACATAACAATGAGTGGAAAGTTCTAGCACCATTCAAGAACGGTGAGCAAGATGCAAACTATCCACTAACCTAGCGTATTTTGGTTTGGTTTGGGTTTTGAAATACCCGGCGTATTTTTTAGGAAGGGTTCAATTTATGTTTTGGATCGTCTCAATCCAATTTAGTGTCCTATCTTCTTTTATTTTATTTTTTAATAATTGCATATTAATAAGAAAATTTTATTTAATGGTTAATATTTTATATAACATAATCTTATATTTATAATGATGTTAAAATATACATATGATGATATGATAAAATATACCTTAATTTAACTTTATACTTATTTTATTTTACAATTTAATTATATATATTATTAATATTGATACATTTTGTTAAAATATTGGATTAATCCGATTCCACACCTAAAATTTAGAGTCGTGATCACGTTTAATTCGAATTCAATTATGATTACATATGATCAAATTTTGGGGTCAAGCAAGGACAAACAAAAATCCGTCTCAATCTATCCCTTGCTCACCCTTACCATTCAATTATGGCTAAGTTTCTAGTTTGAGAAAAAGAAAATCACCAATAAAATTTCACGATTTACAAATTTTTCTTAAATTTTTTTCGTGCTTTTTTTTTTTGAAGCAGATATGGACCGGCTCGTTAGCTAGCAGGTTATGCGGGCTACATAAAATTGAGACCGTTTATTGGGAATTGCTTGGGACACCCAACAATTTTTTGAAATGACAAAAATACCCTTATAACTATTTTCAGTTATAAATAGTAAAAGGAGTTTTTCATTTCTGCAGCGCCATTTTTTTCATAAAATCTCCGTTACTTAGTGTAAGTTGTTTCCGTTAAGGTCAGTTTCAAAGCTTATTTGGTCTCCGGTAGTGTACATTCGTTGTTCAAGAATATACGGTGAATTTTGGTCGGTTTTCATCATCGGAGAAGAAGAGGTATGTGAAAAAAAATTTATGAACTTACAAATTGACAATCCGTATGGTTCATATGGATTGCTGATCCATATGTCCATACAGATTGCCTATAGGTTGCTTTTTTATTTTATTTATTAAATTGTAATTTAAATATTTTTAATTTAATTATTATTAATTTTTTTTGGTACTAGTTTAGTAATTTCAGAAAATTTGATTTAGTGATATTATTTTTTATAGTGATATAAAAAAATGTATTAAGTAATTAGAATGGTGAAAAAAAAATGCTAATGATTAATAATTAACTAACATTAGATTGCTTAAAAAATAATATACTAATGATTAATAATTAAACAAATTTATATGACAATGATTATGTATTTACATGTTTAACTAAATTATGTATTTTATTGAATGATGTATTTATTAGATTTATATGACATTTAAATGAAAATGTGTAGTAAATTTTTTTTTTTGTAAACAGTTGTATTTGTGTCAATAACAAATGAGGTGATTGTATAATTTTTTGTCATTGAATTGAATTTTTTAAATGTTTTATCAAGATGGACGAATACCAGTGGATGTATGATAGTATGATGTCTGAAGAAGTTGATATGAATGTTGAAAATGAAGAAGATGTTGACGTTGAAGTAAAACACGTTGATTGCTCTGATACCTTTAATACTTCTCAGGTATTTGTGTAATTCAAGGAAGAGCCTCATTTATGTTGATAGCTTGCTAAAGGAGTGGTGAGTATAGGCTTAAGAAACATAATTTGGTAAAAACATGCACTGGCAGTAGAAAATGTGGATGCCCATTTAAGTTGCGTGTGAAGCCAATTTTGCGAGGAGAATGATGGATGGTGAAGTTACTTTGTGAAATTTACAATCACGAAATGGCAAAGTCATTAGTTGGGCATCCATATGCAAGTCGACTGACAAAGGATGAGAAGATTGTTGTTACTGATATGACAAAGTCCATGGTGAAGCCAAGAAAAATTTTCTTGACATTGAAGGAGCACAATAACAACAATTATACAACAATCAAACAAAATTACAATGCCAGACATGCTTACCATTTTTCCATAAGAGGGAGTAACACCGAAATGCAACAACTCATGATGCTGCTTGATCGAGATCAATATATTCACTGGCATAGGCTGAAGGATGATAATGGTGTACGTGACTTGTTCTAGAGTCATCCTGATGCAGTAAAGTTAATCAATTCTTGTAATTTGGTTTTTTTTTTATCAACAATACCTACAAAATAAATAGGTACAAACTGTCGTTGCTTGATATTGTTGGTGTTACACCAATAGGAATGGCATTCTCCGTTGCTTTTGCTTACTTGGAAGGAGAACGTCTTAATCATGTTGTTTGGGCTCTATAGCAGTTTCGGGGTCTTTTCATGATAGTTGATGCACTCCCCGGGGTTATTTTTCATGACAGGGACTTGTCTTTGATGAATGCAGTGAAAACTGTATTACCGGATGCTACGAACTTGTTGTGTCAGTTCCACATTGACAAGAATATGAAGGCAAAGTGCAAAACCCTAGTTGCTCAAAAGAATGCATGGGATTATGTGATGGAGGCTTGGGGGAGTTTGGTTGACTGTCCATGTGAGAGTTCTTTTGATGAGTACCTTAAAAACTTTGAAATGACTTGCTTTCAGTGGCTTATGTTTGTGAACTATGTGTGTCAAACATGGGTGATTCCGCACAAAGAAAGATTTGTGAAAGCATGGACCAACAAAGTGATGCATCTAGGAAACACAACCACATGCCTCGATCTTCGTTTGATACAGGTCGTGCAACCACAATAGTCAAACATAAGAGTCATGACACTGAATCGTCTCAGCTCTCGCCTCTACAGCGCTGACCTCGAGTAATTCCACCAACATATCGACAGCGTCGTCAACATGAAGTAGCTCGAAGCTGTGGAACGCCCCTACAACAGGCAGATGTAGCAACGACGCGACGTCATCCAAGGTGATAGTGACCTCTCCGATAGGCAAATGGAAATTGTTAGTTTCCTTATGCCAGTGTTCCACAAAAGCAGACATTAGTCCCCGATCGCCCGTATCTAGGGAACAGGCGATCAAAGGACTTAGTCCACTGGCAACCACAAGGCCTTTAATCTCGGGAGCAGGCCTCCCGAACTTAGTCATCTTCCTTCCATGGGAAGATAGCTTCAGCTCAGGACGTTCCTGCAAACAATAATATCGATCATGTAAAAAATTATTAACTAGTAAACTATGTTCTTTATGTTTTTTAAAAATTACATACATCTCCATTCCAGACTCTCAAAGCATTGTGATTTTCAAAATCTCTGAGAACTTATATGTTATGGGGTCCGCCTGGAAAACCCTCAACATCAATAACAACTTCTTCAATAGGTGCTTTTGGCTGCTCTTCGTTCAATTCCTCCGCGACCGTAGGAGGGTCCTCGACAACACGCTCTTGTTGTCACGGTCTACGAGCTGATGCAATAGGCCTTCGTCGCTGGGGAACATCATCGTCACTCACGTCTCTCCTCTTCAGGGCTTTTCCTATTGTTCGACCTAAAGCCCGACCAAGACCTCTAGTTCTAACCATTATCTGCATTGTATTCTTTTTAACTAACTAACATTTTAACAAATCTTAAATTTTCTTTTCAATCATGCATTACAAATAACTATTATTTTTAATTTATTTAAAATTTTCCTTTCAACCATTTTTTTAACTACAATTTTCAAATATGAATAATTTCCATTTCAATCATTTTTTTAAAATAAATTCAAATTGTTATTTTTTTTATAATTGTCTTTAAATCATTTTTTTAATATCTCTAACATCTTAAAATATTTTAATTTTTGTTTTCAATCATTCTCTAAAAATAACAATTTCAATTTTTTTTAAAATAGGTTTTCCATCTTTATTTTCACTAACTAATATTTTCAAATATTTTAATTATTATTTTCAATCATTCTCTAAAAATAACTAACAATTTCAAAAATTTTAAAAATACGTATTCAATCTCTCTTTTGACTAACATTTTTAAATATTTTTAATTTTGTTTTGAATCATTCTCTAAAAAAAAACTAACAATATCTAAATTTTTTAAAATATGTTTTCAATCTTTATTTTGACTAACTAAGATTTTTAAATATTTTAATTTTTGTTTTCAATCATTCTCTAAAAATAACTGACAATTTCATTTTTTTAAATAAGTTTTTAATCTTTATTTTGACTGACTAACATTTTTAAATATTTTAATTATTGTTTTCAATCATTCTCTATAAATAACTAACAATTTATAAATTTTTATAAATATATATTCAATCTCTATTTTAACTAACTAACATTTTAAATTTTTTTTTAATCATCCTCTAACAATTTCCTAATTTTTTAAAATATGTTTTCATCTTTGTTAAAAACTAACTAACATTTTTAAATATGTTAAATTTATTTTTCAATCATTTTCTAAAAATAAATACCAATTTTACAATTTTTAAAAATATGGTTTCAATCTTTTTTTTAAACTAACTAATATTTCAATTTTTTTAATTTTCTTTTCATTCATTTTTTAAAAATAAATATCAATTTAAAATAATTTTTAAATTGTCTTCCACTCTTTCTTTTTACTAAAAATCATTTTAAAATATCTTATATTTTGTTTTCAATCACTTATTACAAAGAAATCATATTTTCAAATTTAAAAAAAAATTCTTTCAACAGTTTTTTTACCTATAATTTCCAACTTTTTTATTTTTTTTTTCCAATCATTTTTTAAAATTAAATACAAACTGTAAATTTTTTAATAATTGGCTTTCGATTATTTTTTTACTAACTAACATCTTAAAATATTTTCAATTTAGTTTTCACTCTTTTCCTAAAAATTCATTGTCTAAAAATAAGTAACAATTTTAAACTTTTCAAAAATATGTTTTCAATGTTTTATTTCACAAAGTAACATTTTCTAATATTTTAATTTGTTTTCAATAAATTATTATAAATAACTAAAAAAAATTTAAAAAATCAAATTCTCTTCCAATGATTTTGTTTAACTAACTAACATTTTCAAATATTTTAAATTTTGTTTTAAATAATTTTTTATACTTAACTAACAATTTAAACAATAATTAAAATTCCCTTTCAATCATTAAAATTTTGTTTCAAATAATTTTTAATACTTAACTAAATTTTATAAATTTAAATTTAGATCAATTTTAAAATTATTTTTAACTAACTAACTAATTGTATATAGTTTTTCTAAATTTTCCACTTACACAACTTTTCATCCTATCTACTACAAATGTTAAATAACTATGTTCACTACTACAAATGCTACAGGCAAATAATAAATTAACAATTCAAAATAATTACTAAACCGTAACAAACAACAAATCAATCACGGAAAAAATTTGCTTTCCAACAAAATCAAATTTTCGTATAAACTCATTCCAAAAATATTTTTTAAAAAAAAAAAAAACCTATAGATTGACAATCCGTATGGGTTTAAAAAAAAAGTCATGGACAGGGGAGAACGAAAACGAAGAAACAGGGGCATGGAAACGAAAACGAAGAAGCAAGGAGAACTAACAACCACAAAGGCACACACCCACTTCAAAGCAAAACACCACAATACAATAAAGGAAAGCTAAGGAGAAAGACTCACTAACCTCGAAGGCGATCAAGAAGACCAAAGGAACAACGACCGAAGAAGACGAAAGCACCACAGTAACAACCACGAACCACCACGAAAACAGGAACAAGAACCACTGTCGGAGAAAAGAGGAACAACAACCACTGACACCGGAGAAGAGAGGAAGAAGAAGCACCGGACAAAAGAGGAAGAAGAAGCGGTTCCTAAGAAGAAGAAAGGGCGCAGGAGAGGAGAATGAAGATGAGTCACTATTATCTTTTATAAGAGTGAATGACATTTTAGCTCTTTCATCTGTGCCCCAACAAAAATGTTGGGTGCCCCAAGCAACAATCCCATTTATTTTGCAAGCTTAATGGATGAGCTACATGGTTTGTGAGCTTATACGGACGCGGGCTTAAATGGGCAACCTTGGTTGTATACCTAGCTCTAGCCACCTCTAGTTGACATGTTAAGTGCCGCGACAACCTATTAGGAGCACATGATTGTAGCGTCACATGAACAAAAATAACTGAAACATTGATGAAATAATAATTAACTTTTCCTTTTCTTATGTAGTTACGTAGATGTTCTTCTTTTGTCCTGTTGCACTAGTCTTATAGTCTATCCACTAAGAAAATACAACCACAATAACTCTTAAAACCAAGTTGTGTGAACCACGCATAATTAAACAAAAGAACTGAGCCTTTGTAATTATGTTAGGTGACATCAATTAATTAATTAATTGACAAGATTATTTGATAGTTTACAATTCCAATGACTATTTTGCAATCATTTTATTAAAATCTAATTATATTTTTAGTCTCTTAAAATAAGTATAATTATTTTAGTCCCTCAAATAAAAATTTATATTTTTTATCCATCAACTTTAAAAAATATTTTTTTAAATTCATTATCTCAAATAAAAATTTATATTTTTAGTCATTCAAACTTCAAATTCTGTCCGAGGACTACAAACATTTATTTTTATAAGAAATTAAAAATCCAAAATTTTATTTAAATGATTCTAAAAACACATCTCCCTTAATTTAAGGTATTAAAAATATAATTAAAATTTTTAATTCTAAGAATCAATATTATCATTTCTTATAATTATAGGGATTAAATTGATTTTCATTCCATAATTAATTAAGCTCAATCTTTATACTCTGTAAGCATAAAAATCTTTATATCAACCAATCAAAAAATAGAATACTATTTACTCTAACTTATTTTCCATAATCGATAAAGTTCTAAAATAACAAATATTTATTTTAGAACAATGGAGTATGAAACATATTGTGCACAAAAAACTAAATAAAGAAAGAAAGAAGAAAAAGAAAATCCTAAACAATGGGAAGAAAGCATCCAAAGAAGGCGTTCTTAAGCGTTCCCTGACGCCTCAAGGGCCGGACCAGTTCCCAGCAACTCTCTCCGCCGTCGCCGTCGTCCTTCGCCGGAATCCTCGGCAGCGGCGGCGGAGGAAGCGGCTCCCTCCGGTCCTGCCTCTTCTTAATGTCACTCAGTTCCATTTGCAACGGAAACTTCAATACCGTCTTATAACGGCTCCGGCCACTCTCGCTTCTCCGGCACCGGTTTTCCCTCCCGGACGGTGACCGGAGCCACGAGACAAACCCGTTGGACCGACCCGAAGAAGACTCGGATCTCGACAGAAACCGGTTTTCGCTTTTGTCTGGACCGGGTTCCGTTCGGCGCGTTATGACTTTGCCAAATAAAACGATGTCGTTGGGGACCGCGCTGGATACATCAGTTGCGGGAAACTCAAATTCGGAGCGTTTCATAACGAAAACAACAATTAATCACCGAACTAAGAAGAAAAGAAGAGTGTTTGAAAGAGTTGAGAATAATGGAAGTGAAACACTGACAAAGAAATATATATAGTTGAACAAAATGAAAAAAAAACAGCATATGGGTCGCGTCTTGTAAGTTAATGCTAAGAGGCTTTTTTTTTTCTTTTTTCTAGAATGCGTATGCGTGGAGAGATAGGGAGAGAAGAAAATTGCCAATTGACGCAGTCTTGGGAGTGAATGCTTTGTTACTAAGATATTTCCTTCAGCACCGAGTTTGGGGAAATTCTAGAAAGCAAAGAAATGTTTGTTTTATGCTAATAATTTATTGCAAAATCATGAAGTTCGAGGTTTTTTTCCCACATTGTACTGCAACATATATATTTTTTTAAGTAAATAATCAAATACGAATTAATTACTTTAAAACACCCCAAACGTTCTGCAGTGTGTTTGGGAACCCCTTAAAATCGTGTTGAACGCCAAAAAAAAAAAAAATGCGCTTTTTAATGCTAAAATTACAAAGCAACATGAGTTGGTTTTGCGTCCTTCCAATCCACAAAACAACTATTTTAGGTCCTGTTTGGATAGTTTTAGTTTTGAGTTTCGATATTATTATAAATAACAACTAATTTTTAGTTTTAGTTTTAAAAACATTTTAAATTATTTTTAAAATACGATTAGTTTCAAATAAACTTATTTTAAAAATATTTTTGTGTGGTGGACAATAATGATAATGATGTTAGCAATAAAGACTATACTAGAGTTATCAATGGTGGTCACAGTGGCAATGACAATGGGGTAACAATATCGATGGTGGTGATAGTGATGATGTGGTGGGGGAGCGTTGTTGGTGATGACAGACAGTGGTGACGATGGTGATAATGATAGCGACGACGTTGGTGGTGGTGATGGTGGTAGTAATGTCAATGGTGTCGTTGATGATGATGGTGGTAATGACAATGGTAACAGTGTTGGTGATGACGATGATGGAGATGGTAGTGGTAGTGGTATCGATCGTGATGGTAGTGGTGGCACCAAGTGGTGGTTCTAGTAGCGATGATAGAGGTGATGGTAGTGGTGACAATGAAAGTAACAGTGGCGGTGACATTGGTAGTAGTGGTGGTAACAATGCCGGTGGTGGTGATAGTGATGTGAACAACAATAGTGGTTAGTTATGAGGGTGATGATGACAATGACAAATGTGATATATATGATGGTAACGATAATAATATGGCAATGATGGTGGTAGCAAAATGTGTCATTGCCAAATATGAAAAAATGTGTTTTTTTTTAACTAAAAATCTCAGATAACTTTTTCTTGATTTTGAAAATGAGTGTTAAAGTGTTTCAAAAATGATTTAAAAATCATTTTTGTCAAATATATTTTATTTTGAAAATTGTATTTAAAAACCAAAAACCAAAAACTTGTCACTACTCCAAACATGCTTAAAATAACCAAAATTTGAAGAATTTATGAAGGGACATGTTTGGTATTATATTCATTGAAATAATGCTGATTTTTAAAAATAATTGCAAAAGGTTGATAAAAATAAGTTATTATTATTTTTAAAATAAATTGAATTAAATATGCACTTTTTGTTAGTTTTTAAGAATTTTAAAGGAAAAGAGAAAAACCAAACAAAAATAGTTTGAATTCTTAAAATAGAATAAAATGTAAAAATAATCGGATGTTTTTTGTAATTTTTTGAGATAATCATGTTTTTTTAATTAATAAAAATATATCAATTAAAAAGAAAATATAAATAAATGTGACCTGAATGACCTTGTCATTTTTAAATGATTGGTCTAAGCATTTACCTTTCTAATGGTTTTTGGGTTACTAGAAGATTTTGACTTGAATTTATTATGGATGGGTTCGTGCCATGTCTACACATTTATGATCCTTAATGAGTGGGTAGAGATTTGGTGGTTATCATTCCGTGTGAAAAAAGTTTTTTTTGTTTTTTGTTTTTTTTGCATCACCAACTGAGGAAGAAAGTGGGTACTATATACGGGACTTTCTCCCAAAGGAAGGTGAAGGTTGACTTGAACCTGGCTTTGTTATTTTTTCATATAATAGTGGGTGCATTAACATTGCAAGCATTTCAGCTTATACCACGTGACTTGATTTTTTGTCTTTCACTTTCAATTTTTTTTTTCTTAATTAAGGTCATCATTCCTGAAATATAGGTTATTTTTATATTATTATTTAACATTCATTTTTTTCCAATCAAGTACTTAAAAAAATTAATTTTATTTTACTATCTGTCGTTAATTATCTTTTGTTAAGTGATGACATGATAGATGAAATGTCACTTCATCATGTCACAGACAATTTATTGTCACGTCATCACCTTTAATGACGTGGCAATGATGTATCAGTAATTGAGTGTGATGATGAGACACCCTGTCTGTCACATTCTCACTTAATGAAAGAGTATTAACGATAGGTAGTGGTAAGTTGAAGCATAAAAAAAAATTGATAGGTATTTGACAAAAAATGAATTTTTAAGTAGTAATTTGAAAACAATATATTGTTCAGGTATGAAAAACGTATTTAAATCATATATAATTTATGTTTTGCGGTCTATGATCAATGTACACTTATAACATATTATGTCTTCTGTCATTCTTTCTTCACTATTCTCTAGACCCAAAATATATATCTCACCATTTGTTCTTATTAGTTATCTTTTAGCTTTTTCTCGATATTAAATGTATGCATTTTAACTCTTTAATTTCATCTTTAATACTATCTTATTAATCTAGTTCAATTGATTAAACATGATAAATGGATAGGTGAGCTATTGTAAATTTTAAATAGTGTTTTTTATTCCTACCAATAAAAAAAATATCTTATTAATTTAATGTATTTCTTATTTTGAATGAGGAATTATCTTAAAAAATAAATAGGATAAAGTTTCTTAAGTTTATATAAAAGTAAATTACATATATGGTCATCAAGTTATTTTAATTAATTTTTAATTTTTTGACAAGTTTACAAATATTTAATCAAATAAAAGTGTTTGAGAAATGATTTTTTTTAGTGACTTATAAGATTTGCTTTTAAACATAACTTAAATGTACGATTATCATTTTTATTTTTATTTTCAATAAAATAAAAAAATTTATCGTTTATCAGTTTATCTGAAATTAAATTATTTATTTTAATAAAACTCTTCCTTATCATTTGTTAACTAAAATATTATTTTTCAGATTGGCTTAATTAAGTTTTTTATACCTAAAAAATAGATTTTTCATATTACTACCTAAAAATTTATTTTTTTGTCAAATAACTACCTAAAAAAATTGTTTCAACTTACAACATGTTGTTAATCACCTTTCGTTATATGATGATGTGGCAAGTGAAGTGTCACGTCATCACATCTAATCATTGACATGTTATTGTCACGTCATTGGAGGTGATGATGTGACAATGAAGTGTGTATGACGAGACGTGATGACGTGACACTCCATCTATCACGTTATAACTTAACGAAAGGTGACTAACGACTGGTAATAAAATGAAACTGAAAAAATTTTCAGATACTTCGTTGAAAAAAAAATGAATGTTAGGTAGTAATCTCAAAAGGATCTATATTTCAGGTATGAAGAACTTAATTAAGCCTTTTTTATTAAATGAAACCTAGACGAGGCTTCTCTAAAGTACGGTATATACTCATGCACTTTTGAATATAAAATGTGCTCACATTTAATCATTTATAACAATAAATAGTTTAAATCGTTACAATTAATTTAAATTTTTTACAATATATTTTCCTTTTAAAAAAACAAAAAATATTTCACTTATTATCACCACTAATATCACATTCGCTTCCACCATTATTATCATTATTACTGCAACTGTCATCGTGGACGTTGTATCACATGATAGTGGTAGTAATGACAATGATGGTGGTGATGGAGGAGGAGATGACAACATTGGTGATAAGGGTGGCAATGAACCGAATCAACTTGAAAATAATTCGAAACTCGCTTCAATAAATATTTCGTTGAATTTGGTTCATAAGCCAAGTGAACTGAACTTGAGCTAAAAATTGAGTTTGTTAAATAAATGAGTCAAACTTGAGTTGCATATAGTTCGATTCATTTGGTTCATGAATCAGCTCACTGGTCAGAACCCCCCACCAGTTAAAACCCTCCGTAGGTAGCCCTTTACAAACCAACACGAGACTCTTTAGTATGTTTTATCTTCACTCACACGTTTTCTGAAAAATTTCCCAGAAAGTCACTCATCTCATAACTACTCCAAGTCAAACACGCTTAACTATGGAGTTCTTATGTAATAGACTACTAAAAAGTAGATGCATCTTGTTGATATAGGTAATACCAATTAATTCCTTTAAGTCATCCTCAGTTGTATAGTGTCATACATGTATAGCCTCTGGATCCCTTTCATTTTAGTGATTCGATTGAAGTGTTACATGTCCACCAGCTTCCGCCTGGTTCGTCCTCGAACCACATCGTACTAGAAGAGAGGTCTGCTCTAATACCATTTGTAACGCCCTTGATTGTCAACTTCTTGACGACTCTCACATTACGACACATCACACTATGGCACCTCACTCAATTTCTCGTTGGTCAAAATCCTCCACCGATCATAACCCTTCATAAGTAGCCTTTTCTAAGACCTCAACAATATGTTTCAGCTTTTTTCAGGATCAATGACAATCTCCACAAACCAACACAAGACTTTTCAGTATGTTTTGTCCTCACTCCCACGCTTTCTGAAAAATCTCCTAGAGATCGCTCATCTCATAACTACTCCAAGTCAAACACACTTAATTGTGGAATTCTTCTGTAATAGACTATCGAACAGTATATGCACTTGTTAATATAGGTAGTATCAATTAATTCTTTTAAGTTATCATCTATTGTACATTGTCATATCTGCACAGTCTATGAATCTCTCTCATTTTGTTGTTATTCAATCAGAGTGCTACATAACAAGATGATTAAGACTATTTCCGGTCACACCAAATAGTGCTATGAATAGATGAACCCATCCAACAAATTTTGCACCGACTCAATTAGGCTAGGATGGTCGCATGGGGGATTGAGTTGTCGGAACATGACAAGGAAACTGGATTTTGTAGTACAAACTCATCCCCATCAAGGACAACCTTTGGTAACATTCATTACATCTGTTTACTGTTTTTTCCACAATGCGCTTCATCAATCAGCTTCCAGTTTCGTGATTTTCATTCAGTTTGCTCATGCATTGTGAAAAATCTACGCTATTAATAATCAGAATTCTTAATTCTTAAAATTATTTCAAGTATTTTTTGTTTGTTTCAAACTAAGGTGTAGACATATAATTAAAATCAACAAGGGGATAAAGAAGGCTTTATTAAGACTTAAGATATTAAGCAAAACCTATTTTGGTGATATCGATATCATGAAAAGAGTAGGTCTCTCAAAGTTGATTAAGAGATTTGATAAATGAAACTTTATTTCAATGTTTTCATACAATATTTCAATATATTTGCGTGCGTAGTCTTTTTCTGACATTTATCAATCAATCATAAGAATGGCTTGCGTGATTGGTGACCTCAAAAAATTTAAACGAAGCGCTTAAAATGTCTAACAACGTTCCTGTATCCTCCTCGTAGCCTTATTTTCTTGATAGCCTTATTTAACATGTGTATAATAAGATGCTCTACACATAGAATGACATGTGCAACATTTCAGGAGTGCATGAGATTCAATTATGAGATTTTCTAAACGTTGAATGGAATATGGAACTTTAGAATTGTAGAACTAAATATATATTTTCCTCACTCGTTTGTCTATAGATGCTCATTTCACAAGCAACAAATGTTCTTTAGTAATTAGTGAAACTACGAATCTACGATCGCATTATTTAGAGCTCAAATAAAAATCCCAGATCAGGCGCACACCTCACACACTCACATGGCTTCAAATTCAAAGGGAATAATAAACCATAAAAAACAGTTAACAAAACTTCCTTATAAATTAAATGCAAATTTAAGACATCCCTCCTCAGCAGCAAAGGAAATGGACTAAAACCCTATGGCTGCTTGTGAATTTGAAAATCTCAGACTTTTACCATCAAAACAAAAAACAGTACTCATCAAAAACAAACAGCAACGAAAATGTTACCGCCGATCAAGAACCCAGTTTTGAAGGCTACGGCTACATGAAATCGGCGGACACTTCAAAATATAACTGGTAAAACAAACACCTAAGACTCTGCAAAGATAAACTACTGTAAAGGAACAAGTTTTTTTGAAACCACGTTGATGATCACATGTGCTAGCAAAATTGCCAAAATGCAATCACTTCTTCTTGGCGGCAGCCTTTGTGACCTTGGCTCCGGTGGGGTCTTTCTTCTCAACACTCTTGATGACTCCAACAGCTACGGTCTGACGCATGTCCCTCACAGCAAAACGACCAAGGGGAGGATACTCAGAGAAAGTTTCAACCACCATGGGCTTGGTTGGAACCATCTTAACCATACCAGCATCACCATTCTTCAAAAATTTGGGCTCCTTCTCAAGCTCCTTACCAGATCGCCTGTCAATCTTGGTCAAGATTTCAGAAAACTTCACAGCAATGTGAGAAGTGTGGCAGTCAAGGACTGGTGCGTATCCATTACCAATCTGGCCAGGATGGTTCATGATAATGACTTGGGATGTGAAGTTGGCAGCTTCCTTGGCAGGGTCGTCCTTGGAGTTGGATGCAACAAAACCACGCTTGAGATCCTTGACTGCAACATTCTTCACATTAAATCCAACATTGTCACCTGGAAGAGCCTCTGTGAGAGCCTCATGGTGCATCTCAACAGACTTAACCTCAGTTGTCAGCCCAGTGGGACCAAAAGTCACCACCATACCAGGCTTCACAACCCCAGTCTCTACACGTCCCACTGGCACAGTACCAATACCACCAATCTTGTAGACATCCTGCAATGGAAGCCTTAGAGGCTTGTCGGAGGGCCTCTTGGGCTCATTGATTTGGTCAAGAGCCTCAAGGAGAGTTGGTCCCTTGTACCAGTCAAGGTTGGTGGACCTCTCAATCATGTTGTCACCCTCAAAACCAGAGATGGGAACAAAGGGAATCTTGTCTGGGTTGTAACCAACCTTCTTCAAGTAAGAAGAGACTTCCTTCACGATTTCATCATACCTAGCCTTAGAGTACTTGGGGGTAGTGGCATCCATCTGCAACAATGATAGTACACAGTTAAAAATTCTACAAAATTCCATCAGCAATAACAAATTCTTATCAAATCAAATTAATAAAAGAAGGCTTAGATTTATACCTTGTTACAGCAACAGATCATCTGCTTCACACCTAGGGTGAAAGCAAGAAGAGCATGCTCACGGGTCTGTCCATCCTTAGAAATACCAGCTTCAAAACCACCAGTGGTGGAGTCAATAATAAGGACAGCACAGTCGGCCTGGGAGGTACCAGTAATCATGTTCTTGATAAAGTCACGATGTCCAGGAGCATCAATGACCGTGCAGTAGTACTTGGTGGTTTCAAACTTCCACAAAGCAATATCAATGGTAATTCCTCTTTCACGCTCAGCTTTGAGCTTGTCGAGCACCCAGGCATACTTGAATGACCTCTTGTTCATCTCGGCAGCCTCCTTCTCGAACCTCTCAATCACACGCTTGTCAATACCTCCAAGCTTGTAGATCAAGTGACCAGTGGTAGTTGACTTCCCAGAGTCGACATGTCCAATGACGACAATGTTGATGTGAACCTTTTCCTTACCCATGATTACTTAAACTAGAATCAATTCAAAGAAATACAAGTCAGAACTCAAAATACATATAAATTAAACTATCACAAAGCCAAATAAGAAGGTAAAGGTATACTCCAACTTCACACATTTATAGTTTACCAATAACAAAATTTCAACTTCATATTACAAAAGTTTCACAAGGAATTAAAAAATCGCCTTTGCTGGATCCAGATATGGTCGCATACATAGTAAAAGATTAAGCTTGATAACATGTGAACAAACCCACAAAAAAACTATCGACGGTTACATATCTACAAGACTCCTTCAACATGCTTAAAAAACTTTTAATCCTGTTAAAACAAACCTTTAATAGTGTAAACGAACATCAACAAAAATCATGGTTCTGTCTCAACAGATTCATAATAAAACAACCAGAACATCATAACCTCGTAAAAAATCATACAAAGTCGCATGTTTATAACACAAATACAACAGATCTATGACCTCAAAAAAAAGATTCACCTCCAACACACCAAATAACTCGAAAATCTCTTCCGATTAATCGATTCAAAAACCAAAAGAATCCTAAAAAACTGAACCACAAAAACAAAGCGAAACAAACAACCGAACATCAACAGCATAAAGCATAAATAAAAAAACATAACCGAAGAAACATCATCGTAAATAAGAGACAGGCATAGATCGAATCGAAGAGACAAGAGCAGAGGCTGTTACCTTTGCGAGAAACGAAGAAGGTCACTCGTTCGGAATCCTCAGCCGCAAACACAGAGACTGAGAAATAGAGCGAGGGAGCACAGAGTGATAACGAAAACTAGGGTTCCTAGATTTTTATATTGAGTGAGCTACTTTTCATTTCCGATAATGCCCCTAGGTTTATTTCGGATTTCTGATTATGCCCCATTCGCTTATTTGAAGGTTACTGTGCTCTACTCGCGTGGGATTGAGCGTGTAACAAACGCGTTGTTCTTTTTTGTGGTTTGAGCGATTTGATTTCACGCGCTTTGTGGGATTTGTGGGTTCGACGTAGTCCAGTTGGCATTTGGCGATATTATGACGACATCGTTTCAGCTAGGTTAAGATAATGTAACGACATCGTTTCGGCTCACGTTCAAACGTGGCAAATGCTGGGATTAAAACTATCTTAAATTTTAAACTATTTTTCTATTAAAGCAGTGAATAGTAAAACTATTCCTATATTTATTTTAAAAAAATACTAAACCTTTATGATTTTTTTAAAAGTAATAAGCAGTGAATAGTAAAACTAATCCTATCTTTATTTTTAAAAAAATACTAAACCTATATGATTTTTTAAAATAAAGATAAGATTAATTTTACATATTCATTGCTTTAATATGATTGATAGGATAAAATATTATTTTATGATTTTATCTTTTTATAATTTATTCGATCTACTGAATAATACAAGTTCAGGAATTCAATCGAAATAAAAAGAAATCAGGAGCCTGATTAAAAATCTAATAAAAGTATAGATACCCACAAAATAAGTAAACTTATATATATATATATATATATATATATATATATATATATATATATATATATATATATATATATATAATTTTGTATTCATATGTTAAAAAACTTGTATTTCTTTTGTTTCTTTATTTGTTTTAATGTTTATTTCACGGAATATCATTGGATTTTCAAGAATGTGGAAAGAGAAATATGTATTCTCATGTTTGTTAGAAGATAATAAAATATTTCTCAACATAACTTAATCCTAGGTATTCATATTTTGTATATGTTTCTTCATCTTCATGTTTTTTCATCTTTCTATAGGAATTTTTAAAATAATTTATCACTTTCTTCTTATTCAACCACATTTATTTATTTATTTATATTCTTAAATTAAAATAAATTTAAAAACATTCACAGGAAGTAGAAATATATACCTGATGTGGACAATATTTCCAATAATAGCATTTTCAAGAATATTATTCTCAAAAATATAATCAAATCTGTGAAACAAACGCGTCCTATATAGAAAACAACAAATGCAATAAAAAAATTATCCAAATAATATAGTTGTTGAGATTCCTATTTGATCCTTTTTTTCTACTATACCATAAATGCATATGTCTAAATTAATTAAATATTAAATGAAATGTAAGTGTATAATTGGCAAAACAAAAGTAATTATTATCTTGAAAATTGAAAATGACATATAAATATAAATCATTTTTTTCAAAAATCGAACCATTAAAAATAGATGTAAGGAGTATTTACTTCTATTAAATAAACATTTTTATATATTATTAGTATTCATAATACTATTGATAATTTAATTAGTACATTTGTAGATAAAACAATAATTTAATTTTATATCATATATAATATATTTGTATTTTTGTAGCAATATATTAAAACATTATGTTAACGTAACATAATAATAAAAATTATTAATATTATTAGAAATTACTTATAATATTATTAATACTAATATATATATATATATATATATATATATATATATATATATATAATTTTATTTATTTATAAGAGAAGCTCATTAGCCTAATGGTTAATTTTTGTTATTAGAGTTTATGGTCAAGGTTTCTAATGTCATTTTTAATATTTAGACAATTTTTTCTCCTATGTTTGTATGTCATATCATTATATCATATCACAACACATTACTCCAAACAACAATAGAATTAGAAGATACTATAGAAAAATTGAAAAGTAAAAAAGAATGACATTAAAACCTTTAGATGTTGTTGAATTAGGTGTTACATTTAAGTACCTGGAAAATGTCAACAAATGTGTGTTTGAACTTGTAATAAGAATGTGTGAGAGAGAAATTTATCTTAGGTATATAAATTCTTTATGCAATTTTAGATAAAAAGTACCATTTTTTCACAAACATCAAAATTAGTAGGTCTTTGTCCCTAGAACAACAAAAACCATATGAAGTCTAGAAAAACATGGTAAGGGTTTAATCCCCAATAATATTAAAGGTTCTCATGTTAATAATCATCCTAATGAAAACATGTATTCATATTATCTGATTCTATTTGAAGGACCATTTTCATTATTAGATTTTTTTTGTTTAATAGTGAGTGGCATCAATGGATGGTCGTAGTGGGAGCAATAGAGAGAGGGAGGAGGTGAGAGACGTAATAAAGGAGTCAAAATGCATGCACCAAAACAATGATTGAGTGCCTTCAAATGGATGGTCACAAACTTAGGTGGGAGCAACAAGAGACGCAACAAAGAGAGGGAGGAGATGAGAGACATAATAGAGGAGTCAAAATGCGCGCACCAACTCTACAAATCTAACAATGATAATAAAAAAATGGGTTAAAGTCTGACAACATGGAGAGTCTGTTACCCGATAATGAGTTGCAAAAAATAGATGATGTAGCCCAATAATTAAGAGTGTGATTAAGGGAGTGTGTCAAGGAGTATGACCATGACATTCCTTTTTTTTTAATGTAACTAGTAAGTAACTCATGCAAAGTCGTGTTGGCTCGTATCATTATTTCTTGAATGTAAAATTCACAAAAAAAATTAATAAGGCCAACACATTTGAAGTTATTTAGTATAGGATATAAATGAGTAAATTTAAGCATCAGCAAAAAGAAAATAGAATAATCATGAAAATAAAAACATGAATTCATAGATTTAATTAATAATCTAGTACATATAGACATAAACAAATATAGATGAAAAGTTAATTAGTTGTATGGTGCACATAATGATAAACAAAAAAAATCATAAAATATAAATTACATAATAAGATGTTTCTAAAATTTAAAAATTTGATCCATGGTGTTGCAATTGACAAAGATGTTGCCACTTATGGTAACCAGATTTTCTATTAATAGCATATAAGGTCCTTTCAAGCAAAGTTGTTAAAACAATTTTTTTTATGGTGGTGCAAAAGATGATGAAGTATCCTATTAATTGAAATGAATGATGAGTTAATTTAAAATCTACAAAACTTTTAATGTATACATATTTCAAACCAAATGTTTATTAACATGTAATTGAAAGATTTAAAAATAGAGGAAATACTATTGATCAAATGTGTATTAACCTGTGATTGAAAGATTAAAAAGTAGAGGAAATACTATTGATTAGTAAATGATGAGTTGGTTAAACTAACATATTACAATTTAATGTAATTTAAAGAATATACGTTGTCTCTAATGCACTTAATTTACTCAAATTTGGATTGTAGAATACTTTGGTCACATTTGGAATGATTTGAATAATAACATTACTAAGAAAATTTATTGTTAACAACTTTGTAGAATAAAAAAATTATTACAGGAATTAAATTTGGTAAATATTTTTATTTATAACTAACCGTATAGCATAGGAGCACTTGGTTTTACGGATTGAAAAGAAAAAATAAGAATATTTGCATCACCTTTAGATAAATAATTTATGTTTCCTATCATTTTCTCACCATCTAAGATTAATTCAAAATATGACCTCTACAAAAATAAATAAATGTAGTTAGTAGAAGATAATGTTAAAGCATGAAAATCTAAATTTATAAAATAAAGTGTTTATGTGTGACCTGATAGTTCCAAGCATATTTGCTCATCTACTTTTGCATGTTGTTGAACAACATCTCTCACGTATGATCTTGCGGTAAAGATGACAACGATAACTTTAGGATATGGACAAAGTATTTAATTATGCTTAACTATAGTATAAATGTTCTCAAATTACTATTTTGTAAAAATATGATGATGATATGCAATGAATAATAAAAAAAATGAAAGGAATTAAAAAGTCTTGAAAAGTGTTATCTTTGAAAAAATGGATTTAAGTTGTAATTTTTGTGTATTTAACATTCCAAATGTTTATTCGTGTTGGTTAATTAATAAAATTGATAATATCAATTTGTTTTTTTATTTTTCAATTAGTAAGAAAAATCATGAAAATAAAATAAAAGTAAGAGTAGTGGATTTACTTTTGAAAAAATAAAATAAATCTAAGACTGGATGCACTTAGAAATAAAAGAATTACCAATTAACTGATTTGGTCGATCCTATAAATTGGCAATATTAGCAAGGTATGTGGGGATTAAACCCTCTACTATTATGTTAATGTTGCTTTCCATCAGCAAAGACAATGGAATGTTAGTGTCACTTGCATAGGTGAAGCCATAAGAATTTTGGAGATTGTTGGCTGGGTAGAGAAGAGAGGTGTGTTTATAAAACAAAGCTATTTAGTAAAAATTAAGGAGCAAGAAGCAATTCTAAAGAAGTATTAACTTGGAAAATTATTGTAAAGATGAACTCGTGAGGCAAAGGTAGGTAGCACAAAGCAATTAGAAATGAGTTTTTTTTATAGTTATTGCAAGATTTATTTGGAATACAATGGATGGCATAAAGTCATCCCTCTTTTTCTAATATACGAATGAGCTGGCTAAGAAGTACAAAGGTAAATGTGATATGTGGGGAAGTAACGCAAATATGTGTTAAGTAGCATGCATAGCTTATAGCTATTTGTCAAGATACACTACTATTTTTCACAAATATTAAGGACACTATTATGTTATGGCTTATCAAGCTTTTGTCGTTTTTGCTATGGCTTATCAAGCATCTTTTACCAAAGCATGAAGGGAATCTTAAAATTGCTGAAAATTTATAATAGGATAGTGGTGAATCACGGGCCTAATGCTTTTCTGTGGTGACTCTTTCTTCAGTATGCACTATTAATGGTCATTGTTCACAACACGCATATAGCTTTGAACAAAACATGTCAATTGCATGGTTATCTTCTCCAATATTGTGAAAATAATAATGTGTATTTATATCTTTGTACTCAAGGGTAGCATTATGTATAAAATATTTTTTTTTTCTGATTTTGAAAAAGCAAGATAAAGTGAAGCAGTGTAAATTATGCATGGGAGTTCCAAAGCTATGTTGAGACAATTTTTTCAAGGGATTTTCCAGTAGAATGGTCTTTTATCAAATATGCAGTAAACGTTTGGAATCATTTTTTACCTGAACATAGTGAAGCAATGTACATTATGCATTTTAGCCAAATTAAGCACTTTAAAAAGTAAATAATTAGTTCATTAAGCTTATTCCATTCCTCACGGTATCTTAAAATCCACTTTGGAATACCACGTAGTAATTGCCATCATTGTCTTGTTCCATTCCTACTTCTACTAGTCTTTTCGCTAGAGGATTGATTCATTCTAAAGCTTGTTCCATTCCTACTCTTAACATGTTGAAAGGTTGGAATTTGAGAAATTTCAAAGTGCCTCTTGTCAGTTGGTTAGTTTATTGGTCCAAGTCTTGTTTTGTTGAAATTTTTCTAACTTTATAATAGATTTTGATATTTAAATTATTTGTAAGTTATTTAAAAACTACCAAAATCATTTAGAACAAAAAAACTAAATTCATTAATTAGAACATGCTTGATTACGTAGCAATAAAAAAATTTGCTAAGTGGTTATGATTAACATTTATAGTTTAATCTCATCAACTACGCCTCCTTGATCTTCATTTGCAACAATTACAATTGTAATACGGTCATATCCTTTGTTGATGCATTTGAATAAGTATTTGATGGAAGTAATTTGATTACACCATTCTATGTTGATGTGCGCTTGGTACTTCAATAGCAACATCACATTGTAAGGGGCAACACTCCAATTGTCATCAGTTGCACCATTCTTTATAATAGTGTTGCCAGTGTCTCTTCTCCTATAATTAGGATAACCATTTTGATCAACAACTGTTGCATCCTGAAGTTTTTAGGATAATACCTAGAGCATCTTCCATCTTTCATAAAGGGTGATGATCTATTTGCTAAACCCCAATGGCCATGAATCGTATGAGACTCTACTAAATTGTGCAACTCTTTATGATGTTGTTCACATGGTATTTCAGTTAAGATGATTTTGTCTATATCATCGAGAGTTGTGTATTTGCTTGATGGATGTAAAAATAAAAGCAAGTGTGTATGTGGCAACCCACACGTCTAAAACTCAATTGTATACATATCTTAAAAATGATAGAAACCAAAAAAACAACAGTTACAAATGAAAAGGGAATGAACAAGTAATAAACATTTACATGATATTTAAATAAAATTGATACATGACTTACATGCAAGAACTTTACCCAAGACATGTCTCTTTGTCAAATCAGTTAAAAGTTCAAGTTTAATTTTGAATTCTCTTGCCACAATTTCAGGCCTATCAAAGGCTTTCAAATGCAAAGGATCAATTTCATGGATTACACGTGAATGTAATAAATAGATCAAGAAAACCAACATGTCTACAGATAGTCATTCCATCAAAGTACAACTAGTCTATGTATCAGCAATCACTAACAAATGTAGAATACAATATGACTCTTTTTCCCTTGTTTGAATTGACAACATGACCACTGGTGTTTGAAGAACCTAAATTGTAGAACTTTTCTACCCTCAACTTTGATTGGTTTTTTCTTATAAAAGATAATGTCTCTAACTCTAACATGGTATAACCATTCATAACAAATTGTTGGAGAAGTCTTCTAGAACCCAGTAAAGTCTATGCCTCATTTGGTCTACTCTGAAGTCTAAAACAAAGACATTCCCTAATAGTTAATCAAATCTTTTTGTGGCTTAGAGGAATATATGAAGGATATCATGCCAATAACCATCTTCGCCATAGAGGAATAAGAAAGGATATTGAAATCCCAAATAACAGGTATGCAACTCATCAATTCTTTGTAATTTAGCACTTTGTACCATCAACAATAAAGAGCAACTACTTCAGAAACGGTAGGTATGTTGTAGATTCTACCATTTATCTTTCTATCAGATATAAGGTTTAGCTTTAGATCATGCACAGGTCCATCCTTGAATCTCTTTCTAGTCATCATAGAGGACTGTGCTTGTGTTATGCTCATGTAGCATGACAACTAATTTGACAATAATTTCTGGAATAATATAGCTTTGGTTGTTGTAAATATAGGACAAAAATAGTTAGATGCATTTAGAAATAAGTGAATATAAGAACAATATATTAATTTTTAGGGACAATTAATTATATTGTTGTTGTACCTTATTGTTTTAATCCTATTTTGTACTTCATTTTTGGTACCATATATATAAAGTTGTGCATACTTTGGATGTTGTCCTAACAAAGGAAACAAACTACCTATTTTGTGACAATAATGTCCTTGTATCCTAATAGTAGGGGATTCTTTACCATTATTAATGCACTTATCAATATTAACTCCAAGAGATATGAATGCAAACATTATGTTGTACACTCGAATATGTTGTTGGAAATTCTTGCTTTCATTGGATCTAGTGTCAAATAAAAGATGCTCAAGTGCAACTGGTGATTTTTTCAGTAGTGGTAGTTGAAATTTTCTGTCAGTGTAACAAAAATGAAATCTAGGACTTGTTGTGTGCCTATGCTTACGCATTCTTTCCTGGTATCACATACATGCTTGACAATATTGACATTGCATAATTGGATTACCAATATCAAAGTATCCTACAAAGTACATAAAAAACAAATTATGAGGTAAAAGAAATCTTAGTAAAATCATCTCTATAAATATTGTACCTTAAGCAAGACTTGTAGATGGATTAACATTGACATTGCTACATAAATCCTCATCAATTGAACTTGAGCTACCTTCTAAAGGCAACTCTAATAAAATAAACATATAATATTATTATATCAAAAGATTGAAGCAAATAAACTTTGAAATTTATTTTTCAATAACCATATCATCTTTAAGTACGAAATTCATAGATAGACAAAGATAACAACTTTAATTACCAACACTTTCATGGTCTCCCTATTTGTTTCTTAATTGAACTCCAGGTATTGTGGCACTTGATACTCAAGTTGGTGAATTGCTATCAGCAAGCTCACTAACCTCATTAAATCTAGACAATAGATTTACACCTATCCCACTAACTCCAATTCTAGTGTTTTTTCTAAGGAAAAAATTGTAACTTGTATCCGGTTGAATATGGATATCATTGAAATCATGAGTGGACTGGTTTTCCTGATTAAGTATCTCACATGTGATGTCATCCAACACAATACACTTACTTATTGTTGTTTCTGAACGTAAGTGTTTAGAATGATGCAAATGACTTTGTCTATTTTTAGGCTTATCGTGCATGATTTTCTTTCTTTTCAACTCTGCTTGAGCAGCAACAACATTTTTTAGCAGATTTTGTTCCTTTTCCATGCTATTGGCATGTATTAGTTGAAACCTTTACCAGTAATTGATAGAAACTTTAACACTATAGTTGTCAACTTCAAATTGGTTTGCTATGGCTTAGAACAAAGATCACTGAGGTATCTACAATATTAAATGTACATGACAATTGTAACAAGAATTTTTTTCAAGTTGAAGGAAATAAAATTTTTGAATTAAAACACTTACCATGAATTTTAGCCAACTTGCTATATAAGATAGCTTTGATCTAGTCACTCATTGGATATCATATTCTGCATTTTTGTTTTACATTGGGCCAAAATAAAATGAGTATGATTTTTATATAGCAAATACCTAAATGATTCATTTGCTAGATATAGGAGTTTGGTACTTCAACTATTCCTTTCATAGAAAGCCTTAATTCAATAGACTATGCAAAGACAAGGTAGTACAATATATATCAGTGAATAAAAATATACTATAAGGTAAAAAAAAATGGAATAAATTGTAGTTACATATTAAGGGACTTAAGCAACAAAATCCAATTAATAACTTGCTTTTTGTTCAACTTTGTGAAATATTCCAACTGACAATTTTGTCAAAGTATACCAAAATATATGATAGAATCAGAGAATGACTATAAAATAGAGGAAGGTTTTCAATGCTACTGTCATGTTTCTAAGGCTACTGATTTTTGAAAATTGACTATCTATATTGGTCTAGATAGCATAATTAACTTATCACATGTTTCCAGAACTCACTCTGTTGGTTGAAAAATTTATCTGTCATAAAGGAGGATGTATTATTGGGATAGTAAAGTTGGAAAAGGTTAGTTGTATAAAATAACATTTGATTTTTTAGATTATTTTGTTATGTTGGTTCCAAAGTTTTAAATTTTAAGAAACATAGAGAAGGATATATGCATATTTTGATAACGGTGATAACATCCATAATTAAACTAAAACATAAAACTCAATACTTGAATACTAAGTGTCTAATTCATGACTACATAAAGGATTTTATTTAAAGTTTATGCATTGAAAATGGAATAAAGAAAAAAATGTACTTACATATTAAGGGACTTAAGCAACATAGTCCAATTAATACCTTGATATTTGTCCAACTTTGTGAAAGATTATAACTGATAATTTTTTCAAAATACACCAAAAGTAGCTTACTTTTTAGCATAATAACATCTTCTATCTCATGATATCTCTCTCACTCCATGAAACCACAACAATGACCTGAGACGCAAAGCAATTAAAGAAAGCTCAAACCAAGCATGGACAATAGAAGTTTTCTAAAACAACCATAAAGCATTTCCCATGCTGCATAAAAATTGTTTGCATAATAGACATATGAACTAATATTAGCTGTGAAGCATACATTACACTTTGTTAGAATAATTCAGCCTCTAAAGGAGTAACATTACCAAACTCTAGTCCAAAATATGTAACCCTTCATTAAATTTGTTTTTCCTGGATAGATCCATCCTTAAATATGCCTTGGAAGATACTTCAACATAATATCTTGTAAGATAGCTGATAAGTAGGACCTAATATGAGTGAAATTGTTATAGTCATCATAGTAAAAGAACTAAATATATGTATACTTAGGGACTTAGAACTTGTGTTCATTGCAATGAAGCACCATAATTTAATAGTGGAAACACTTAAAAGTTGCAACTATGAAATATGAGCTACAAAATAATTAAAAATTTCTTAATGTTGAAGGAGAATATAATTCAATTATAAAGCATGAATGCTAATAGTTCCTAAATGAGGTTGACAATATTAAACTTAAAATTAATCACAAAAGGATTGAGATTAAGCAAGATTGTTGGAATTCAATATGCACTATGCAAGTTAGTATAAATACACAGTCCCTGCAAATGAATTATTAGTGAGAACAACTGTCTAACATTAGTCAAATACAAAAGCTATATTGGAAACTCTCTATTAATATGCTAGAAGGCCATGAAGATCAATGCCAAGTAAGAATTTTCTAGCCTAAATTATATTACAGGTATAAAGTAACATGATTTGAGAAGTAACCTTTAAGTTATTTCTACATGTTTTAAGAGATTGAAATGATGAGATTCCAACTTGAATCTCAAGCAAACCTTAAGTGTAAGCTAGATTCCTTTTTCATTTAGTCAAGACAAAGAAACTAACACATAATGGTCAAAATATAATCAATTCAAAACAATAGAAAAGTTTGTCTAGTTTAATTCACTTTTCCATTTTCTCTTACTTTATTCTATGTTTTTTATTTCTAACCAACCCTCATTCATTTACTTTTGTATTTCCACAAAATTAAAGTGCAATTTTCTAGGACATTAATATATAAATAAATTTATTGATAAAGATTTAGTTTTTTGTGAATGCAAAAATAGATTGAAGATAATAGAGAAATAGTATTAAAAAAAGTATTATACCACCGAAAGGACCAATGTAAACCCTCTTATTTTTAATTCATGGAGAAAGAAGGATGTTTGCTTTTTAAAAAAATTAAATTAAATTTTTTTGGCAAACCCATTTGAATGTCAAGAATCTGAAACTTGTTGTGTTCCCTTTTGGACTTGAAGAAAAGAAATCTTAGAATCCGATTTGTGTAAAATAAAGAATCAAAAAATAAAAATTAAAAATTAAATGTTCCTACCAAAGAAGTGGAATATCTTGCATGGAATGTCTTACATGTTAAAATGGATATCTTTGCTTTCCTTCAGGACTTGAAGCAAAATGACAACTTTGATAGGATCAACCAAAAAACATTATGGAATGACCTCAATCCTTCTTGTATAGTCAAAAAGTCATATTTATAAGAAGATAACTAAAAGTAAGAGATGACATTTGAAAATGGTAGAGTTCAAAAGTGCACCTAGTTCCTTGTCCAATGCACCGATACCCAAAATCATTTTGTTGGATTCACAGTCCTAGAGACACCATTTGAGAAAATGTAGCAAGAAATGTGATTAATTTGTGGAAACTTCCGTGTAGGAAAAAGAGTAAACCTAAAGAAAGCCCACCAACTTTTTGGTACCACAATCTCTTATATATTCCTTTCCTAGTTGGGTTGTTCTAAAGTTTTTTTTTATATAATATACACATATAATTTATTTAGTCTATTAAAGTTATTTGTAATGTCTCAACTTTGAAAAGTTAAATTGATTGAATTGAATTATATTGCTTAAGGTTTTTAGCATGAACAAATGGTATTGCTTATATTCAACTCGTAAAAATTGTGAAGAATTCCAACCATTATATTCAATGTGATTGTACTTATCATATGTTTCATTTTTTGCATATTGTCTTTTTAATTTTATAGGTGAATTACTTTTTGTTTTGGATATGTGGTATAGTTGCCATAATTTTTTTTCTGTTCCCACTATTTTTTAATACTAGTATTAATTAAACACATGGTGAACATGCATGATTAGCTCTATTTCTACTTATTGGTAAGTATAATAAAGTTCTTGTTATATCAACTCAACTTTTTCTTGTCCGTCCTTGAAATATCTTAAACCTTTGTATATCTTAAATGGCAAGAAGCATGTGTTTTCTACCTTTCATTTTCTTTATCAGTATTGTTTTCAACATGTCTTTATTAGTATTCTTGAAATATCTTAAACATTTGATCTT
Source organism: Glycine max (assembly GCF_000004515.6). NCBI lineage: Eukaryota > Viridiplantae > Streptophyta > Magnoliopsida > Fabales > Fabaceae > Glycine > Glycine max. The sequence continues at coordinate 30,530,747 of NC_038241.2, forward strand.
GATGATTTTCCTTTGTGATAGGGGTTCTAACATTTGATCTTGATAAATTTCCTTTATGTGAGAGTGATAATATAGACTATCACTTCAATATTGCTCTCAATGTTATAAGCTTTCTTATTTTGATCTTGACGCCAAAATGCAATACAAACTTTGTATATAATCAATGGTATGGTTCCTTTTATTTCTATCTTAATCAACTACTGTGAGAATGAAGTAGCAACTTATTATTTCACTTGCTTTTGTCAAAACATGCACTAACATCCACTATGATGCATCATTTATATATAATCATAAACATTTAATCATAGAATTGTTATACTAAATTTTTTAACTTGTGATGTTACAAACTACAAAACAAAACACAAGTCATTAACAAAATGCGGAAAAACAAAAATCAAAATGTACCTCCAACCGTTGTCATGAAAGAGTTGTCTTGTTTTGGTTCTTCTAAGCTCTCACTCTCTCTATATAGATGGTGTATCAGACGAAATTAGAAGAGGTGAGCTCAAGGACCAAATACATGTGCTATATATAGGCATTCTACCATCAAGAATGTATTTAGTAGCCATTACCATTCATTAGTAGCCATTCAATATCTGACTTCTCAATTCCAAAACTGATTGAGCATTTCATTTTCCAAAACATACAGACCAAATTATTACATTCTCCCACTTGGTCCAAAAATTTTGAGTCAATGGCTAAAATATGTCAATGCTCAATCTTCTTAAGAAATGAATATACGAAGCATAGTGATAGTTCCTCTTATAACGAGTAATATCATCCATGTATTACAATATGCTCAATTTCCCAAGCAGTATACTCAAAGTGGTAATAAAACTTAATGAATAAACCCAATGTTTATTCTTGGTCCAAAACATATTTTTTCTCAAATAAATCAATGTGCACCTGAATATGAGAAAATATCACAATATAAAAGTTTCAACTATAACCTGTATGTATACAATCATAAAGTGGAACCAAGTCTCATTCTTTCTACATGATCCTTGAATTTAAACGGTGGCATGCCATTAGTTAAAGGATCAGCGGTCATCAACTCAATGCTTATATGCTCAATGACCACTTTCTTATCTTTTATTCTTTCTTTGATGGCTAAGTGCTTAATGTCGATGTGTTTACTTCAACTTCCACTTTTGTTATTCTTAGCCATAAAGACAACAACTTAGTTATCGTAGAAAATTTTTAAAGGCCTTGAAATAGTATCAACTATCTTCAGGCCAGAAATGAAACTCTTAAACCAAACACCATGTGATGTAGCCTCAAAATAAGAGACAAGCTCAGCTTTCATGGTAGAAATAGCAGTCAAAGTCTGCTTAACACTCCTCCAGGAAATAGCTCCACCAGCCATCATAAAAATGTACCTAGATGTTGATTTGCAAGAGTCAACACAGCCAGCAAAGTCTGAGTCTGAATAAACCAGTCACATCTAGATTGTCTATCTATCTATACATAAACATGTAATCTTTGGTCCCCTAAAGGTACCTCATCACTTTCTTAGCTGCTCCCTAGTGGTCAATACCTGGATTACTTTGATATCTTCCTAACATTCCAACTGTAAAAGCAATGTCAGACCTTGTGCACACTTGAGCATACATGAGGCTTCCAATAACTAAAGTATAAGGAATGTTTTTCATCTATTCCCTCTCAAAGTCATTCTTTGGGCATTGGTTCAAATTATCACCCTTCACAATGGGAGCAACACTTGGTGAACAATCTTTCATCCGAAATCTCTCTAAAATTTTGTTAATATAGGTTTCCTGTGATAGACCTAAAATACCTTGAGGTCTATCTTTATGAATCTTAATGCCGATGACACAAGATGCATCACCCATATCTTTCATGTCAAAATTCTTAGAAAGAAATTGTATCACCTCATGTAGCAAACCCTGATCATTGGTTGTAGGCATGGCAATGGGGCTCGAACCCGCAGGGTCCGCCCAGATTTTGACGAGGAAAACCCGAGTTGATTGGGGTCGGGGTCGGGTTCGGATTTTCCTCGATAACCAAAGTCAGGTTCAGGGTTGGGGATGAGATTATTAATACCCAACCCGAACCTGCTCCCAAACCCGCCCCACTAATAATTAATTTACAAAAATATCATTACATATATATAACACACTAAAACATGAAACTATTGGATTGGATTTTACGTTGTCATGTACAATCTAAAAATATGTTATTGTTGCTATTTAAAATTATATTTTTCATTCTATGAAAAATTAATTTTTTTAATAGAATTTTATAAGTGTGTCAAGGACGGGGCGGGGTGGGGAAAACCCGACCCCGTCGGGGGTGGGGATGGGGGGTAAATCTACACCCCTGTTGGGTTTCGGGGGTGGGGTAAGCAAAACTCGACCCCGACCCGCCCTGTTGCTATGCCTAATTGGCTACAAGTAAAATATCATCTACATATAAAACGAGAAAACATATTTTACTCCCATTGACCTTGTGGTATATGCATTGATCCATGGGGTTTTCATCAAAACCAAATGAAAAAATTATCCCATAAAACTTAAGGTACCACTGAAGGGAGGCTTGTTTTATATCATATATAGATTTATTAAGGTTGCAAACCAAATGCTCACCACTACTATAGGAGAAGCCTTCAGGTTGTTTCATATAAACCTCCTCCTCTAAATCACCATTAAGAAAGACTATTTTCACATACATTTGTTGCAACTCAAGGTCAAAATGAGCAACTAATGCCAAGATAATACAAAGAGAATCTTTCTTAGATACAGGAGAAAAAGTCATTGTGTAGTTGATTCCTTCTTTTTGAGTAAATCCCTTAACAATGAGTGTTTCCTTGTATCTCTCAGTGTTGCCTAATGAATCTCTTTTAGTCTTAAAGACCCATTTACAGCCAATGGCCTTTGCCCCATTAGGCAACTCTATAAGGTTCCAAAATCCATTACTCTACATGGAATTCATCTCATCCTTCATGGCATCATACCATAAATTTGACTCTTTACAACTCATGGCTTGATCAAAAGTTTCGGGATCATTTTCAGCTCCAATATTATAGTCAAATTCTTGCAAATATACAATATAATTACTCTAGTAGACCTCCTTAATGTTGCATCAACATTTTCTTGGGGATCATGTTGTTCAGTTGGTTGTTCATCATTTTCAGGAATTTGATGATTAACTTGATCTACTGGATTATCAGCAACAGGTTGTGGAATGCTAGTCATGTGTTGTTCATCTTCCCTTTGAACTTGAGGGGTATGAATTACAACCAATCTTTCACTTGATGGGGAAGGTTGAGACTCTATATAATCAATTTCAGAACCTAAGTCCCTCAATTGATCACTCCCACTGATCAAGTCATTTTCAAGAAACTTGGCATTTCTTGATTCCACAATCCTAGAAATATGATATGGACAGTAAAACCTATAACCTTTAGACCTTTCGGATATCCAATGAAATACCCACTAATAGTCCTCGTGTCAAGTTTCTTCTCTTGTGGGTTATATATTCTCATCTCAGACAGACGACCCCAAACATGCATATGTTTCAAACTCGATTTTCAACCTTTAAACAACTCAAAAGATGTCTTTGGGACAACCTTGGTTGGAACACGGTTTAATATATACACTGCCGTCTTTAGTGCTTCAGCCCACAAGGATTTAGGAAGATTGGAGTTGCTAAGCATACTCTGTACCATATCCAATAATGTTTGGTTCCTTCTTTCTGCCACACCATTCTTATTTGGAGAACCAAACATAGTGTACAGGGTAACAATCCCATGTTCTTGAATAAACTTTGCAAAAGGACCAGGTACTTGTCCATTCTCAGTATATCTGCCATAATATTCTCCACCTTTATCCGATCTCACTATTTTTATTTGCTTGCCACATTGATTCTCAACTTCAGCCTTAAAGACTTTGAAGGCATCCAATGCTCCATTTTTGTTACGAAGCAAATAAACATTCATATATCGTGAATAATCATCTATAAAGGTGATAAAATATTTCTAACCACATGCATCCATATTTGGACAACAAATATTAGTATGAATTATTTTTAATATGCTTGAACTCCTGTTAGCACCTTTCTTAGACATGTTGGTCTGCTTACCCTTAATGCAGTCCACACAAGTCTTAAAGTCAGCAAAATCTAAAGTATTGAGTACCCCATCTTTCACTAACCTTTTAATCCTCTCAATAGAGGTATGTCCTAATCTTCGGTGCCATAACATAGAGGAATTCTCATTAATATTACACCTTTTAATACCATTTTAACATGCATTGAACTATAAGTGACATAATTTTGTAAACCAAGAAGATAAAGACCATCAGATAAGATACGATTCCCTACACATTCAGAATTATAAAATAACTCAAACGACGTTTCTTTAAAATTAATGGAATATCCAAAAGGTACGAGTCTAGAAACAGAAATCAAGTTTCGAGAAAAACTTGGTACATAAAAGGTCCTTTCTAACTTCAAAATAAAGCCATTACTTAAAGTTAAAATGCAAGTTCCAATAGCCTCCACAGGTGAGCCTAGCTTATTGCCTGATAAAATGCTTTGCTCACTTTCCACTGGTTTCCTTAGGTTTTGCATATCCTGTAAAGAATTTGCAATATGGATAGTAGATCCATAATCAATCCACTAGGTGTTATTATTAACACTAGCCATATTAGATTCATAGCAGACTAATGAGATTGATTTACCTTTCTCCTCGAGCCATTTCAAGAATCTGGGGCAATTCTTCTTCATGTGTCCCTTCTTCTTACAAAAGAAACCACTTTGTCACCTTCTTAATATCAGCTTGAGGTGGTATTTTACCATTCCCATTCTGATTAGCTTGAGACTTAGCTGCTTTGTTCTTCCACAAGCAGTTGTTAGTAATGCACTCTCATTCATCTCCATTACAAACCTTTCTTCTTCCTGGACACACATGGTCATTAATTCATTGATAGACCATTTGTCCTTATGTGTGTTGTAGGAAATCTTAAACAGCCCATATTCCTGCAGAAGGGTGTTCAAAATGAAGTGCACCAGGAAGAACTCAGACATATGAACCTCCAATTTCTTAAGTTGAACTGAAATATCTCGCATTTGCATTATCTACTCACACACACCTTTCACATTGGTGAGTCGAAGAAAGGAGAACTTCATGATCAGGGTGCTTACTAAAGCCTTATCTGAAGTGATGAATTGGTCATCAATGGCCTTAAGCAAGTCTTAGACCTTTTCAAGTTGGTCGATATAACCACGTAACCCAGTCGAGATTTTGGTCTTAATGAACATCATGTTGATCCGGTTGGATTGCTCCCACCACTCATATAGCACAACATCAGTTAGACTACTTTCATAAGTGATTGCAAGTGGTTCGTCTTTCCATATAGCATATTCTATGTCCATCCACCCCAATTGCAGAAGAATTCTCTCTTTCCATATCTTATAGTTATCTCCTTTGAATTTGAGAATATCACATTGAATATCAGAAAAACTAACAGTTTGAAAAGCTCCAAAACCCAAATGCTTATGTCAAAATTTGAGGCATATTAATCTTAATTGTATCTTTTACCAATGTAAACATACCAGAAAATTGAATCCTGTGACATAAAAATTGCTCATGGGCTAAATTTTTAATTCAATAAGAAACAATTAAACCTTATGATAAAATAATCAAATTACATACTCAAATTTATGCTTTACAGGTACAACATGAAAATAATTTAATTTTCTATGGCAAATATTTACTTTATGGTAAAATTGACAAATTATACATACCTCACGATCCCTGTGGGTAAACCATAAAAAATAATATGTCATTTTATCCCAATTAATTATACAAATATAATAAAAATTCACGTGGGATAAAATTCATTACATAAAGTACAATTAATCATAATATTATGTCTAATTCCTTATATGATCTTTAAAAAACTTAATATATAATTTTAATCAAATTATAGATGTTGTGGCTAATCCATAATTAATCAAAATTATAAAGATCACTTAGACATAAAACTTAACCATATGAGAATAAATCATATTATGCATTTCAAGATCAAAATATAATATAATGATAAATAAAATTCTCATATATAATTTCATATCTGAAACATAATGTTATGCATTTGATTTCATATATGTATGCATAGAATACTTTTTTTTCCAGAATATATTCATACATAAAATAAATCAAAACCCCATAAATTGTAAAGGTAAACAAAATAAGGATATAAGATATGAAAAACAAATATATACCAAAAAACCTTCAACGACCCAGTTGGTATCCTGTATGTCATGGGTTCAAAAAGGATGCAACATGTATTTAGTGGTGTGTAGATACAAAAGTTCCATTGTTCTTGGCTGGAATCAAAACAAATTACATATTACGGTTAGGTTCTCATTCACCCGTGATATGCTTGGTCATCTTCGTTGAAGATAGTTACACAGTTGCTAACTCTAGGAATAAGATATCATCCGAGAATGTTTGACATAAAACCCTTTTGGCTGGAGTTACAACAGTCCCCAACTCTAGATCATGATCAACTATAACTGATAGAGATTGTTATATATGCCAAAAGGTTCAAAATAAGTAAAGATTCAATGATAATAAACCATCCACAATATAGGTTTGTAATTAAAAAAACATGTTCACTAATGCTTACAATGTGATACTAAGAAGCTTAACTTTCGTCAACCACTGCTTGATCACTTCGAGATTCAGCTTGTTACAAAGAAATGTATAAGAATGATTAAAATTTCACATTAAAATGTATATGTATTTAGCATATACCCAATGAGGATTTATCTGGTCCTTTATGCATTTAATCAATTTCTTATCAAGAAACATCCTTGACACAATTAGACTCCTTCCTTTCTAAGCCACGTTGATTTTGAGGGTCAATGTCAATACCAATATTTTATTAAGAGGACTTGGATATACATTCAAATCTTTTTCACCTTCGTAACAAAACCAATTAACATTAAATTAACAAGATATTAAATGAACAAACTTATGGTAAACTTGAGTGTACATACATCTTTCATTAACTTTATAAGCTCAACCGTTGTACTTCCTATTTGATTAACATATTGCTCATCCTAGAAAATCAAATTTACATTGTCCTTATTTTCACACACCTTTATCTCAAACTTGTACCTATGAAGATACACATTTAGAGATTAAGTTTAAAATATAGATTAATAGTATAAAATATATTTAATCAATAAATACAAGAAAGAACCTTGACACAATACTTTCATTGTGTGTTCCACAATCACATTTATAAGGCTCATCTAGAATTTTATTTTTCTTATTGCAATCCTTACATCCAAAGTAGCACCAACCATCTTTGCCTATAACAAAGTTGCTTGTAGTCCCAACAGTAACACACATTCCATCCTACTTACAAAAAATTTACTAGTAAACTAAAATTAAAGTCTAAATATCAAGTATAAAAAATGATAAGATAATGTAAATTCGACAATAACACGCATTCCATCTTATTTACAAAAAATTACCAGTCAACTAAAATTAGAGACTAAATATCAAGTATAAAAAATGATATGATAATGTAAATTCTAACACTTAATAACCTCTGTAAGTTTTTTCAATTCAAAAATACTAATAACTCTGTCTTTATGTAAAAGCTTTTCCTTCTCAAAATATTGGGAACTAGCAAAGAATTGGGATCAACTAGACAATTGAGTTAGGTTAAGGTTTGACTCGATAATTCTTGAGAATGTTCCAAATTAGCAAAATTGGAAATCGTATATTAGTTCAACCGGTAAATTTGATGAATACATATATCCTAATTCCAAATGTAGATGTGGTTAAAAGACAACAAACCTTTACTTAAAGGTCTGTATCTCTGTTACTTCTTCATTGATTAGGAGTTGTGAACCATTCCATGTGTTCAAAATCAATGCAGGATAATTTCTAGCATAAAAAATCAAATACTAAAATAAGAACCTAGGGAAAAAAGTAAACAATTAGATACATATTTACTGCACATATAGTTATCAATATAAGAACCAAGAAAAATAAAAGGAAACACTTAGATGCACATTTAATGCACCTGCTTTAATCCTTTCTTGAGTCAAAAAATAACCATGGGTCCATAATTCTTTCTCTCAATGTAATATTGCATGAATTTGAAAGCATGAGGTTCCCAAAGAGTACAACTAATCACTTCACCACTACATATAATAAAAGTACATGGTAGCTATTCAATGTTAAACAAGATGTAAATATGAAAAACAAGAGTAAAATTATCATGCAACATACAATGAATGAAATTACCTAAGATCTTTCATCTTGATTATCACCTTCCTTGAAGATTCAATTAATTGTTTGTGACTAAGCACATGGAAAGTGCCAATAACATCTATACAAAATTATATAAACCCAATATTATACATAGTTGTAAACATAATAGGTAGAACGAAACCACATTAGCTAATGTTTTAACATAAAAAATTATAAATACTAACATATCCTTGTGATAATCCCTCGAAGTATGTCTTGAAAACTCTTAAAGTGGTATACATTGCTAGCGATGTCAGCAAGATGTTGCTTTTTAATGAATATAGCACTAGTGGAAAATAACTTGTACACATGGTCATAGACTTTATAGTTTCCATTATTGGACACTACTTTAAAGATTGCATTATATAAGTACTTTGTTCTTTTAATTTATCCTTTCATTTCATCATTTCTTCCTTTTTAACCAATACTTCAATCTTATCTTCCTAAAAAATTTCATAAAAAAGTAGACAACAATAAATCTTTAACATGTACATATGATTCAAGTAAAAGTTGCATATATCTTTAAAACAATTATACCTTGCAATCAATGATCATCATATAAATGACATCTCGATTATCTGCAGGCAAGTTTTAGGGTCTTTTTTTTCCCATCAATATCTTTAATAAGATTAAATTTTTGTGTCATTGTCTAAACTATGTCTAAATGGTAAATTCAAATATTAAATCAGTTAGCAAAGTACACACTTATCACTATAAGGTATTTTTGAACTAAACACACTTTTGCATATAAAGTTCTAGATATTAGTTAATTTTGAACTTTATATGGAGAAAATAATAAAAATAAATGGAACACACTTTTGTAGTCATATCAGTAATTTTTAACTATATATGGATAAAGTTTAAATTGGAATTAAAGATTTAGGAAGTAGAAAATTTGAGGACTTATTAGTCATGGTTTCCTATTTTCAACATTTTGTATAGTAGGGATGATCATAGTGCAAATCATAACCGTAACTTGATAAATCATTGTCGCCTTAGCACCAATTCTAGTAACCAACAAAGTAAATTTCAGGTCAAAATTAATTATATACTCCAGTTTCCTAATTCCAAAGTAAGCCACAACAAAGTAAAATTTTCTACTTCCTAAGAATGAATCTTAACCATGATATTGTAAATGTGGGTAAATTTAAAATTGAAATTAGAGATGTGGGAAGTAGTAAAATTGATGACTTATTAGTCATGATGTAGAAAGTACTAAACGGTCTAAAGTAAATGATATGCCTAAGGTGCATGTGTTGATTGTATTAAGTTTTTAAAGAAATGGTCCAGAATATTGCAAATAACAAACACAAAATGTGAAAGTCACAACTACAAATAAATAGTCTATATTCAAATACATGGATGGAATTAGGGTTCTATTGAAGCTTGTGAACCTGTATGGACAAAAACCAATCAAAACTTAGATAGGCTAGTTAACACTCAATACACTTGTTGTACAAAAAGTTAAAAAAATGGCACAATAATGCTTGCCAAAGGAAATTTTATTGTTCATTTGGGCATTTGATCAAACACATTACAATGGCAACAAATTCATAAATGAATATTCATGTTGTCATTTTGTTTCTGTTGTTGTTATAAAACAACTTTTTGCTACTAATCATTAATATAAAACAACAAAAAAAGATTTTAAAAAAAGCTAAGCCAAAAGCTTCCTGTTTATTCCCATTAAAACCCTAACATTAACAAATTTCACCAAAAAATTATCAACAAATGAGAATCTAAAAGAGACCACAACTTATAATATAACCCAACCCAATTCCTAATAACCCATTATACCCTAACATGAAAATAGAAAGGGAGGGAAATAAAAAGGGTTTTACCAAAGCTCCAAATACCTCTGATTGTTCTTCCAGAGAGCAACATCCATTTGCATGATGAAAACCTGTAACCATAACAAAAACCCTTTCGTCAAATAAGAATGACGATGAGAAGAGAAGATGATGAGATGATAAAAATAGAATGAAGATACGAAGAGAAAATGTTTTTTGAAAGTAGAAAATGAGGGTTTAGCCTAAGTTGCAAAAACCAAACACCAATCGAGAGAGGTGAGGAGAAGAGAAGATGATCAATTAAGCTTGAAATATAAAGATAAAAATAAAGAATAGGTACATATGGGTTGTAAAGATGACAAGAGAGAAGAATGATGATGTTTTGCTTGACTTTCCTACCTTATCTTGTCTTGCAGTAATCAGATGGACACAAGTTGCAAAGACTACCTTAATTATTTTTTCCTTTTACATTCTCCAACACGACACCCTTTGCAAAACCTTATTTTTCATAAAATAAATTAAAAAAGTTTTTTTTTATTTAAAAAGAAATAGAGTTTTAGAAAAATGATGATGCTGAAATAACTTTATTAATTAAAATAATGGTTTAAAGAAAAATAGAAAGAATATTTGATTTATTCATTTGATATGAAATAAAATAAAGTTCTTTTTATAAAATAAAGAAAAATAGAGTAAATAATAGGCTGGGAGTACCCTAGCTATAAATAGAGATATGTTAGGTCAATTTTCAGACTGACGATACATCTCTACACTTCCTCTTCCTTTCAATTTCATTTTTTTTCTTCCTCTCCCAAAATTCTCTCTTTTCCCGCATACACCCAAATCTGTCTGAGTAAAATGATGATCCCGAACTCGTTAATCGTTGGGTCGTTGTGAAATATGAGCACCAGATTCAAAACTTATTTCCTAGCATTCTCATAGTTGGAATTTGTGAAACAATGTTTGAGGTCAGAGAAATGCCCTTCGCACTGTAGCTTTCTTTTTCTCACATACACCCAAATCTGTTCCAGTAAAACTACGATCCCGGACTCGTTAACCATTAGATCTTTGTGAAATTTAAACAATAGGTTCAAAATTCATGTTCGCACACCTCCACCATTGGGATTTTTGAAATATTGTCCATAGAGAAAGAAATTCCCTCACATAGAGACAGTAAAATGAAGGCTTCAATCCCTTCTCTTTCCCTCTAACACTTGAAAATCCTAATAGAGTAACCAGAGGAAAAAGCTTGACGAATCTTAGACAACTACTAGAGGTGCCGCTATCACTGTTGGAATACACACGTGAACCCACTTAGAGATAAGGGATGAGTTTATCACAATTAGGGTTAGAATGAACATGTGTAGGGGTCCTTAGAGGATCAAATTGAGGTTTATTTTAGGATGTTTCTTGTATTGTAATTCTTCCTGTATGATTATGTGAAATTGTTTGAGGGGTTTTACTCCTTGTGTTGTGAGAAACATTTTTGTATAATTTGTTTGTGTTTTGAATAAGATTAGTGTGATAAATAGTTATATTGAGATCATGAAATTGTGATTGAAATTATGTATAAGTGATAAATTGAATATGTGATGAATTGTGGAATAACATGTTGCTTTGAGATTATAATATTGTTATGGAGATTGAGTATAAGTTCAAAGTTGAACATGTGTTAATTTGTGAGATACACGTAAACATGTGATGATGGATTGTGACATTATGAGATGTTAAATTGTGGACATGAGATTTTGTTGTGAATAAGTGTGTAGTTAACACTTGATGTGACAATACTTGTGTTGTGAGCTGTGAATTATACAATAACCCGACTGGTGTTAGGTGATATCATAAGAGACATTGATGACAATCTAAAACGAACAAATAGACACAAGGAAACACAATTTACCACATGGTCGACTCTTTCGAACATGGGATCAAGAAAAGATATATGAGTTTTGAGACTCCCACGCTCTCTAACAATCCTAGTCCACAAGTGACTCTCGAGAATACATGATTTACCTACCCTGGGATCTAAGCCTCTTACCTCAACATGATCTTCCTCACTTTGGTATACTTGACTCAGAACTCTCACTTAGGTTCAAGAGATTGTAATGGTTCCACTCTAAGGTTTCCTACTTGATACTAACTGGTGCTAACTGGATAAGAAAAATAGACCACTCCTCACTTCTGTAAACTTGTTCAAACTTAAGGTAATCTTGACATATTTATACTCATGCCACTATATAACTTGGCACTTGAAGTTGAGGATTCGACTGCGATTTACGATGTCTAACTCTATAACTAGGACACTGGTCATATCAAGGGTTTCCTACTTAAGCTCCAACTACTAAGCTAGCTCTAACGGTTGAAAATAAACTCACAACTAGATTATTAAGAATTCTACCTATCTATTGTACCTCAGATTTAACTACTAAGATTCTCACGACGTATTAGACTAATGGTAATGCCTCCAAAACGTGAAAGCGAATACCATGGCTACCAACTTTAGATCATGCGTATGATAAATTCTTTCATGAGTCTTGAGCTGTCGAGAAAATATAGGCCACTACTTGGCCTCTTGCATAAGCATTCCTCTAAACTGAAAGCCTACTCTGGGTACTTCACTACCCCAACAAGGACCTGCTTAGCTAAGGTAGCACTCAACGCTTCACGGTGGCCAACTTCTCTATGAACTTAGGGTTTACTCCCTACAGGGATCTCACTAGAAAGCTTAAAATTACTTGAGTCATCTCTAACAAGGGTTAAGGTTAATTCAAGGAATCTTAGAATAACTTCCTACTTCGGCTACTAGTTAAGGGCGTCTCATCTTAATCTTAGGTTTTCTCTTATCTCAAAATAACTTCTGCTCAAGAAAGATTTATAGTTATCTTTCACCTAGACGTAGCATACTCAAAGGGTCATCCTCAATTAACTAAAGTGCATAACAAAACTCTTAGCACAAAACGTGATTCCCAAGGGTGTATAACAACCTTAAGATACACCCTATAATCCAACTTAACTGGAAACGCACTAAGCATTAATCATCGAAACCACTACAAGAGCTAACTCAGGGTGGGAGATCCTGTCCATGCATCCCACGAACACATAGGGGCATCAATCATGTTAAGACATGACCAGGTACACGTAGAGGTCACGATAGGTACTATAGTATTCCTTAGAGCACCCTCAGACTTTTCTCGGATTAAGGTAAAGAGAAATAAGATCTATCTCGCTAATCATACAACCATCATCACTAATCCTTTAGGTCACCTACCTTACGCAAGAAAACTCACTCTCAAACCCTTCCATGCAAAAGAAAATACAATTAATAATTCAAGCATGCTCAAGAAAAGCATTCATAAGTAATCACACAGAGCGCATACTAGAATATGGTAAGCACGTAACACATTGACCGAAAGGTTTGACCTGCTCTGATACCACTAAATGTGACACCCTCTACTCCGATATACATAAATAAATAAAACATATAGAAATACAAATAAACAAATTCACGTGGGTAAAAGGTTCACATTCGCTTTAATATTACCAAATCAAACTTATTAAAAACATATCCGGTTAGGAACAAGGTTGTCATAGTTTACAAAAGAAATTTTGTTAAATCGGTGAGGTAAAATAAAATAAAATAACATCATGCAATTAAAATAAAAATCATCCCCAATGTCACATCCTATCAGAGCATTGAGTTCCAACGTCCTATAGCATGAGGTTCTTTAAAGTCATCCACCTAGTCATCTGCTCCCACGAACACAAGGTTTGAGATTATCACAGGATCCAAATACAAATAGCACATAGGGAGTGAGTTATCGCATTTCTAAAAAAAATACAAATAAACAAAGACATAATCAAAATAAATTATGAAAGTATTTATAACATAGCTTAACTTAATACAATCCACATCACTTCACCACTTTATAATTTAAAATTCATTTTTCAATCACCAATTACGTTATACATGAACCACACACTCAGGTCAAGACGTAATAACACTCATCAATATCATAATAAACAATTATAAAGTGTTATGCAACAATTATACAAGACTCAAGCCTATATACAATGTGGTACCATGTCAATAAAAAACCACATTGGAGCACTTAGGAGTACATAACAAGACACACCATACAATGGGTATGTCAAGTCACTCTCACTAAGTAAAATCATAAGGTGATGAGTCAGGGCCACTCTATTTTGTAAGAATGCTCCAACCATATGGGATCAATATAAGCTTAAAGGAGCACTCAAACCGAGTGTCTTTACCCACAAGGCCTAGATTATGAAGAATCTGTTAGGACCTTACCTTCCTAATTCAGGTCCAACCCCTAAAACAATTTTTGCAGCATACACTACTCATGAATTATACAATACCCACGACCTCACTCTTGTGTTTCAAACACGTTTAACACATTGCGCTATAATTTAACACTTTAAGTTCCTAACTAGGAATCCTACATTTTCCTATTAACACTACGCATAAACACTTTTCTCAAGGTAAACACCAGTCGGGTTATTGTATAATTCACAACTCACAACACAAGTATTGTCACATCAAGTGTTAACCACACACTTATTCACAACTAAATCTCATGTCCACAATTTAACATCTCATAATGTGACAATCCACCATCACATGTTTACGTGTATCTCACAAATTAACACATGTTGAACTTTGTACTTATACTCAATCTCAATAACAATATTATAATCTCAAAGCAACATGTTATTCTAGAATTCATCACATATTCAATTTATCACTTATACACAATTTCAATCACAATTTCATGAGCCCAATATAACTATTTATCACGCTAATCTTATCCAAAACATAAACAAATTATACAAAAATGCTTATCACAACATGGGGAGTAAAACCCCTCAAACAATTTCACATAATCATAAAGGAAGAATTACAATACAATAAACATCCCAAAATAAATCTCAATTTGATCCTCTAAGGATCCCTACACATGTTCATTCTAACCCCAATTGCAATAAACTCACCCTTACCTCTAAGCGGTTTCACGTGTGTATTTAGGCAGTGATAGCGACACCTCTAGCAGTTATCTAAGATTTCTCAAGCTTTTCCCCTGGTATCTCTATTAGGGTTTCCAAGTGTTAGAATGAAAGAGAAGAGATTGAAGCCTCCATTTTACTGTCTCTGTGTTAGGAATTTTCTCTTTCTATGGACAATATTTTGCAAATCCGAACGGTGCAAGTGTGTGATCTTAAATTTTGAACCTGGTGTTTACATTTCACGACGATCCAACGGTTAACGAGTCCAAGATCATAGTTTTACTAGAATAGGTTTGGGTGTATGCGGGAAAAAGAAAACTACAATACAAAGGGCATTTCTCTCACCTCAGAGATTTGTTCACAAATTCCAACGGTAAGAAGTTTCACAAATGAGTTCCACATCTAGTGCTCAAATTTTACAACGATCCAACGGTTAACAAGTTTGGGATCGTCATTTTACTGAGACAAGTTTGAGTGTATGTGAGAAAAGAGAGAATTTTGGGTGAGGAAGAAAGAAAAAGGAAATTGAGAGGAAGAGGAAGGGTAGAGACGTATTGTGAGTCTGAAAACTGACCTAGCGTGTCTCTATTTATATCTAGGGTACTCCTAACCTATTATTTATTCTATCTTTCTTTATTTTATTTTCTATCAAATGAATAAATAAAATATTCTTTCTATTTTCCTTCAAATCATTATTTTAATTAATAAATTTATTTCTTCTTATTTATTTAATTATAAAAACCTAATCATTTTTCTACAACTCTATTCATTTTTAAATAAAAAACCCTTTTAATTTATTTTACGAAAAATAAGATGTTACACCCTTGTAGGCTGATAGATAGGTTATTGTTTTTTTTTTCTTTTCTCTCTAACACGTGACTATAGGCTTAGACATGGTTTTTTCTTTCCCTCTTCTCTATGCAAAATGTCAAATCTTAATTTTTTAAAAAAATTTGGAATTCAAATTTTGAATCCGAGAAGAAGGCTACAAAATGTTTAAAATACTAACAAAGTTTTTTCTTTTCCTCTTCTCTCTCCAAAACGTCAAATCTTCAATTTTTTTAATTCGGGATTCAAAGTTTGAATCCCAAATGAAGGCCACAAAACATCTAAAATACCCCAAATTTTGCACACATGAAAAAAGTAGAAGAATGAGTAAGTTTGTAAATTTCCTATCTTAAACTCTTCGTAGATAGAGAGATTAGTTATTACTTTCTATAACCAATAGTGGTACACTAGTGGTGTATTACACTATCACTTATTTAAGACTTCACTATAGTCAACACTTGATTTTATACATACAAACCTAAACCTCTAACTAACTTATTTATGAATTACAATCATAATATAATAGATAAATACTTTAGAATGAGATTTAAACTTCCAGAAATACAAACAAATTAACATTTCCAATATTTTTAGTGGGTTAACAACAAATAATAAGACTGTAAGACAAATTAAGTATTTCATGTCAACAAAAAATAATTTAATCGATAAAGATATTCATATTCCTCAACGATATCTATCTGAATCTCTTTAACGATATAATGACTAGTTGATAGGTGATATCTTTAAATTTTGAGATATATCCTGACCTTAATAAATTTCCAAAACTTGACTCATCTAGACTTTTTTAATCAATTTTTCTTTTTTAACTCTTTCCTAAACTCTACACCAAAGGGCATAATAATAAAACCCAATATTAATAAAAAAACAAAATGAAAAATAAATAATGAATGTTGTAGACGTATAAATAATAAGTGAGACCGATGTGTCACCTCCTTGGTTTTGGTTGGGATTCAAACAAACCGCATTCGCACTGTGCATCCCTTTCTTCCTTCCTCGTCTTATTCTCCAACCCTCTCCAAAACCTCCTTCTCACTCTTCTTCTTTCTGCTACTCTCCCTCTAAACAACGTCGTTTCTCGTCGTACAGCCATGTCATACGACTACCTCTTCAAGTACATCATCATCGGCGACACAGGTTAGGTTCTCGCCTACCCTCTTTCTTTTTCTTCTCGCAATAGGGTCTCCGAATCTGACACCAAGTTTGGGTTTTTCTACGGTGCGGTGAAGGTGTAGGGAAATCGTGCCTGCTCCTGCAATTCACCGATAAGAGGTTCCAACCGGTTCATGATCTCACCATTGGTGTCGAGTTCGGCGCTCGCATGGTCTCCATCGATTCTCGACCCATTAAGCTTCAGATATGGGATACCGTTAGTCTCTCTCTGTACTTTTCTTTTTTAATTTCGACTACTTAATTATTTTTTGGTGGGGTATTTCAAATTAGGTGAGAATTGATTAAGGGTATCAGTGTACGTGTATGTACCAGAACACTAAAGTAAATTTTTTGTGATTGATGGGTTTGAAAAGTTTTTGTAAGTTTCTTTTAATTTTTTAATGTATTTTTCCCTACTGCCTTGATCGTATCATGGAAAATAGGAGTGTAGGGCCATAATTAGGAGTAAGGTTCTATAGCTAACGGAGGTTGGTCGGGTTTGTAAGGATATAACTCATATCTCACAAGGACATGAGTTTGAATTCCGACATCGATGTGAGGAGTTCGATGGTGGATAATCCAAAAGTATCTTTGTAAACACTCTTTGAGCTGTGAGACCTTCACTGACCCTGGGGAACTCCAAGAGCCCAACACACCTAAACCTTTTTTCACTACAAAAAAAGGAATAAGGTTCTATACAGGGCATATCTAGTGAACTGATGTGTGAGAGAAGTTAATTTTGACTATACAACCATACATGAATGATTAAGATGTTCTTTTAATTTTAACTACTCATTTGAATTATATAGTTGAAATTCACTCCTCTCATACTCTCATCTCTCACTTGATACGCTTGCAGGTTCTATCTATAATATGTATATAGATATTAGAACAAGGTGTTGGATTTGTGATTGTGAGAAATAAATCTGAATCTTATGGTGAGAATCGTTAAAACTTGTTTTAGGATGGGAAATCTATAGTTGAACACTTGAACTTGTTAAAGCAGATATGTCATGCATGCACAACCTATTAGTTATGTCTTAGGTTGCTTAATACTTTATCCTGTTGCACTGCTTAATCTTTATACTTTTCATCCATGTAAACAAGTCCTTGAAGTTTGTAGTCGTTAAACCTATCAAAATTGGTTACTGAAATTATATCTCGCTGATGCCCATTTAGTATATAATATTGACCCACATGTCTGTGCTTTCTAGTTTTGTAAGGCCAAGCCGGGAATTAAAGTGTTTTGCCATGCATGGTAGATTAAATTGAGGCCGCAATGAATGCTTTCATTGCTTCCTTTGGTCCATGAGATGGTGTATTTGTAGAATCTGAGTAAAGATAAACAGTCATAATAGTGTTGAATAAGGAATTTTTTAGTCATATATTTTGTCATGTCCAGAAATGTAATTTTCAATAATATCTCGATACTGATGCAGAACTTGTTTGACTGTAGGCTGGGCAAGAGTCTTTTAGATCCATCACTAGGTCTTACTACAGAGGAGCAGCAGGAGCACTTCTAGTTTATGACATTACAAGGTGGGTGGTGCTATTGTCTATTTGACTATAGATCTTGATCTGCATCTTGAGAATAATACTGAACTTTATATCACCATTCTAACATGCACCTGTGTTGTGTGATTTTTGCTAATTTCATGAATGCTTGCAATTCAATAGAAGAGAAATGCCGTATAATTGTGCAGTTATGATTCTACAAACTTTTGAAGTTTTGGTGGTTGACTGTAGATTTATTATTTCAATTTCTTATGTTTATGTTGATTGCCCTATTTGAAAGTTTCAATTCTTTTGAACTAGGCATGTGTCTTAGTTTATTTCCAATCTTTAATGTTTGAACCACCTTGTAATGTTTTTGGTTTTTCAATCCTCATTCGGGGAGCAGCTCTAGTACTGCTGATAGCAAGCAATATTGTGTTACAATCATCTTTGTTTTGTTTACTTTTTTGTCTTTTTTCTCAAGTGTATTCTCATGTGCTATGTATGCTGGTATGTCCCTTTTTCCTTGTACTATGGGCTCCCAAACAGTGTACGCTTTTGTTCCATATAAACAAATAAATATAGTCCAATGATCCTGTCCCCCTTTCATTTTTGCTTTTCTGCATGTGTTGGGGTGGGACGGGTGGGGTTTTAAATCTGAGGTTTGTTCATTTTTTCAAAGTCCCTTCAACTGAAAACCAAAAGATTCTTTTGTTGACTAGGAGAGACACATTTAATCATTTAGCAAGTTGGCTGGAAGATGCCCGGCAGCATGCCAATCCCAACATGACCATCATGCTCATAGGGAACAAGTGTGATCTGTCTCATCGACGGGCAGTGAGCAAAGAGGAGGGAGAGCAATTTGCAAAGGAAAATGGACTTCTGTTCTTAGAGGCTTCTGCTAGGACCGCTCAAAATGTAGAAGAGGTGATGTATCTCAATCAATAGCAAGCATGATACAGTACATATGTTTTGCAACCTCAACAATATTGTGAATTACCATCAAAAGTAACTTACTGTTTCTTCAGCAGGCTTTTATAAGGACTGCTGGAAAGATTCTTCAGAATATTAAGGAAGGCGTCTTTGATGTGTCCAATGAGGTAATTAATACTGTCAGTTTTGTGCAAAAAGCAGTGGGAAGTTAGGTTTGACAATATCTTGGACTTTGATCAATATTGGTCCCACTCCAACATGGCATCAGATTTATAAATCAAATTATCAAGATCAGAAATCATGTGATTTTGTTAATTCTTTCTGTTGTGTCTCGAGAATGGATTTTTCACTTGTCTTGGCATTTTTCACCTGAGATTTAGGCTGTGTTAATGATGGTGGGTTTCACCAAAATGAGTTAAATGGAACTGAAGCATGGATTTTTTTCTTCCTTTTTTTTTGTAAAAAGTAAATAAACTAAAAGGGAATCTTCTTGCATCTTATGTTATGCCCTTTTGGCTAAGATTACCAATGAATCTATTATTGCAGTCATTTGGTATAAAAGTCGGCTATGGACGTCCCCAAGGTCAATCAGGTGCCAGAGATGGAACTGTTTCAGCCAGAGGTGGGTGTTGCAGCTGATTGAGAGGGAAACAACTTTGAATCTAATCCTTTTGTGCATCTATTTTTGAATTCCCTGTCTCCGCCGAGTGTATACTCTTTAGACTTGACATAGAACTTTTGGATAGCACTACAATTTCATGTATAGTTCTAATCTCAAAGGCCTTCTTGGGACAGATTTCACTACATAATTTTCAGATCTACTAAATGTTTAATGGTTGGCTGTTGTGATCAGTGCCAGTTTTTTTTTTTTTTTTTTTTTTTTCCTTTATTGTTTTATTACTTGCCTTAATATTTACATGTGATAGATTGTCTGTGTAACGATTTTTACATTGATGGTACATAACTATTAAATTTTAAATTTTATTAAAAATTTTAAATTTTATGGGATCTCATTTTTTCATTTAATGAGTTTTTATTTTAATTGTAATTTTCATTAAGTCTTAATAATTTGTAGGATGTTGTTAGTACTTCTCTTGTTAAATTGTTCACATTGATGGTACATTAAAAATTAAACTCTTGATAATAACTTAATTCTTAGATTTTTAATTTTTTTTTTCACAAAATTAACAAATATTTTTTACTTTTATAAAATAGTCCGAACTAAATATGGACTTAATCTAGTATAGCAAAGTATCATTTAATTTTCTCATAAATGTATTTGTTTATAATTTATTCTTGGAAATATTTTTTTTTTTTCAAAAAAAATTCATGAAATTGAGAAAATAAATTCTTTTTACAAAATACACTAAACTAAATACGGACTTAATAAACTTTATCAAGCTATCATTTAATTTTTTCATAAATGTATTTATCTTATAATATCATCTACTACTCATGTATCAAAATTAATTTCATAAGGGGTGTATTATATTAGGATTTCAAAAGGATTTTAAAAAGATTTTTTTTATAAAAATGTTTCGTGGTATTTAATTTTGAATTTTTCGATGGTATCCAATTAAGATTTTTTATAACTTGTAAAATGTTTTTTGGTATTAAAAAATATATAAATTTTAATGGATTATTTTTTAAGAAGGATTTTAATATATTTTGTTAGATTTTTTAGTTTAAAACATCTATTAAACAATTTCACTCAACCCTCGAGATTTTGATAGAATTTTTTCTTTATTTTTCTATTGGTTATCGGACTTTCGTTTCTCTTATCACACATATCCTCTTCTCTCTTTAATATTCTTCAAGATATGTGTGCCATATATATTTATCTTATTTTTTGAAAATAAAAAATATCAAATATATTACTCCCCTTTACACTTTTCCATTGTTTCCTAAATTAAATTAATGTTTATTTTATGTGCTAACACTAATCATGTTTTACTTATATTGACTATGCTCATCACCTGCTCGATGCACTGTCATTCTTAATTTTATCATCCACATAACTCAGTAATCCTTCTACCAAATTTCCACCCTTATTACTCCACTCTAATATATGTTTATTATTGCACCTCATGTCATTGAATTTAACATTAAATAACTGTAGTAATTAAAAAAATAGAAAATCAACATATAATTTTAAATCTATTGTTTAAATTCAAAATTGAGAATGAGAATATACTATTGCAAGAAGGATTAGTATAAGAAGACACAAAGTTAAAATCAATTTAGCTATTAAAAGATTAAAAAACTATTAATTTTACTTTTTTTTTAATCCAAACCTTATCATTTCTTCTTATTATTTTTTCACTAACTTATCCAATTTTAAATGCGTTTTTAAAAATTTACAAAATTTCTTCGAATCTTATAAATTTATAAAGTCCTTTAAATTTTTATGATATAAAAATTCAAACTATTATTTAAATTCTTATGATATAAATCATAATATTCTTACATAATCTTTAAAATTCAAAAGATTTTTTTTATGTTAAAATGATTTTTTAAAATCCTAATTCAATACACCTTAATTGCATATTATATTACAATGAAATTAGTCTTCACATTCTCATTTAATATTATAAAGATACATAACATTTATTTCTTCATCGTGATAGAAACGTCTTTTTTTTACTACATGTAATCAATTTGAAGACCTAAAAAATTGGAAACACGAGTAAAATGAATAATGAGAAAAACATCTTTTAAAATTCACAAGACTTTCTTTTTATGCTAAAATAATTTTTTAAAATCCTAATTCAATACACCTTAATTGCATATTATATTACAATGAAATTAGTCTTCACATTCTCCTCATTTAATATTATAAATATGCATAACATTTATTTCTTCATTGTGATAAAAATATCTTTTTTTTTCCCACATGTAATCAATTCGAAGACCTAAAAAATTGGAAACACAATGAGAAAAATAAATAATGAGAAAAATCAACTTCCATTAAAGACTCATGATAGCATAGAACAATTAAAAAACACTAACAATATAAGTAACTTTTTTTTTACACTTACACTATTAATTTTTACACGATAATCCACTATTAAATTCCTCTGTATGATATGAATGTTAAGTTCTGTAATAAATATTTTAAAAGTCATTTAAAATTATTTACAAAAATTAAACTCTAGAAATAAAAATAAAATTACTTGCATCAGAAAAAAAAATACAGTGGCTATATAGAGAAAACATTTGTCTCCAGAATTATTATTGTTTATTTATTAACAAATGTTAATTTTGTTAGGAAATCAAACTCACTATCTTTTTCTTCTTTCATTCTTCCTTAATCATCCAACTCACTTTATAACTCTATCTCTCCATCCAGCTCACTTTATAACTATATGTCACCAGAATTCATAATTGGAAAATTAGTATTTTGTAGCAGGCAAAAAGACATTTATAACCAAGTCCTGCCCAACTCAAATTTCAACTCCGGTTAACTTCATTGCCTGTTTTTTACGTATACCCAGATTACATTTTCTTTTGAAAACCTTGATCAACAAAAATATATTTTCTAGAAAATCGTTACAAATTAATAAATACATCCAAAAAAGTTTCACTAATTCCCCTGCCTACGGGAACCAAGGACACAAAAATATAATGTAATTTTTAGCTCCTGATGTTGAAGGTATCATCAATACATGACTTGCGAGCCACCAAATACCTGAAGGGACATAGTGGAAAACCTTGAATTAAAAACTAACGACTTCATAAATCAAGTTGAGACATATTTTCTAAAGAGGGAGAAACGAGAAAACATTAAAAAAAGCACAAAACAGAATGAGACATCAATAAAAGGATTATCTCTAAATAACAATAAAATTGATACTTACAGCATCCAATATATCATCAGAGAGCTCAGGTTTATTTTTTTTGGCATCAGCAACTATAGGCTTTGTTTGAGGGAAATGGCGAATCACTTTTTCCACTGGTCCTGAGTCTTTTTGGATCTTCTGCTTCTGTGGAAGTAGAATGAAATGATGTGAGTATTATTATGAACAGATTCTTCAATATACATATTATTAACTGAAATTAGAAAAAAAAAAATACAGATGAAAAGAAACAGCTGAAGGTGTCGTTAAACTAATTTTCTTATTGCCTGATAGAGATACCCATTAGTTAGTTTGTTAGATAGAAGAATAATTATAGTTAGTAAGTTGAGGGTTGGAATGATTAGAAAAATAAGGCATGTTGCATATAAATAGGAAGAGGGATTGCGAGGAGTAGTTAGTCAATTGGAGAGTTAGTATAGTGGATAGGGAGAGTCCTGGATCTCTTTAATATCCAGGGAAATTGTGCATTCTTTCTGTTCATCAATAACAATATGTTCTTAGTGTGCTTAACCTGAACCAGTTTCTATATCAGAGCTCCAATCTAGGAGCTGTGGGGGGAAATTGTCAAGAAAATGGCTTCAAGATTGATTCCAAGATTTGATCGAAGTGAGGCCTATGGGTGGGTGATCAATGCAGAGCAGTGTTTTGCAGATAGAAAAGTACCTGAGGAGATGAAATTATCATGGGTTGTTGCATTTGCATTTAAGAGGAGAAGCTCTCAAATGGTGGGTTTCTTGTAAGGAGAATAACCACAATGCAACCAGGTGGACTTTCCAGAAGGCAGTACTCAAGAAATACCAACCAGAAACTTTGTCTCCAAGATTCAGAAACTGAGGAGAACATAGAAGCAGAGATGAAATTTGAGAAAAAATTCAAGAACCAACGGAGTGGAAGGCTGATAGAACTGAACCAGAACAGAGGAAAAAACATTTTTATTCGAGTTAAATGCTACAGGACAATGGTTACACACACTGATGAATTCGAGGTCTCATCACCCTCCTACTATCTCTAGTTTTCTGTCTAACCTCTAACTAAACCCTCCCAATGCTATTTATAGCCTCTTAACTAACTAGCAATTGGTTATAACTAACTAACAGTTAGTTATCCTAGCTGTCCTAACAAACTGACAGCTCTCTAACTCTTCCAAGGATATTTTCTAACATACACCTTTCCCCATCTATTTCCCCCTCTATCAAAGGCAGAAGGTGACAAAAGGCAGCAAGAAAACATAAACGAAAATGAGGAAGGGGAGAGAACAGAATCAGCAGCTTAAGGAAGAGAAATGAGGAAATCAGAAATTGATGCGGAAAAGAAACCAGAATTGGAGGGACCAGAGTTCTGGGTAAAGGAAACATCCCAAGAGGAAGAAACCCAACAAAACCAGCAAGTAGAGAAGCAAGATCGATAGGGAGAAATCGAGGGTAGAGAAGGAAGAAAACAGCAACCACTCAACATTCTGAATCAAGAACATGAAGACAGGCAAATATGAACGTTTGAAGGTGAAAAACAATAACCAATTTGGAGAAAAAACAAACTTAGGTGAACCAGTAACAAAGAGGGACTAAGATAGTCATCATCAGCTGCCACTTGCCATAGTGCAGTACTTAAAGAGAGTCATGGAGTCACAGTCCAGTAGGAGATGCATTGACATTTGACACTCTTTTTCAGCCAATAATATTGATGAAAACAGAGCATTGGAGAAGAATAGAAGTATTCAACATTTCAACTGTTTGTATTTGACAGGAGGAGTTGATGATATTTGGGGGGCTGCTGTGGTGGTGAGATTTGGCTTGATTACCATGCTTCAATCAGTTAGAACACCAGAGGGACTTCATTTCAGCAGCCACAAGCCAATTCACCTTGAGGACAAGGTGAAACTTTAGGGGAGGAGTATTGATAGATACCCATTAGTTATAGTTAGATAGTAGAATAATTGGAGTTTGTTAGTTGACGGCTGGAATGATTAGAAAAATAAGGGATGTAGCCTATAAATAGGAAGAAGAGGGGTTGAGAGTAGTTAGTCAATTGGAGAGTTAGTATTGTGGCTAGGGAGAGTCTTGGATCTCTTGAATATCCAGGGAAATTGTGCATTCTTTCTGTTCATCAATAACAACATGTTCTGTGTGCTGAACCTGAACCAGTTTCTAACATTGCCATATTTGTGAAGCAATTTTGGTAGTATTAAAAATCATAACAAAAGAATGCCTTATGCCACATAACCATCAACAAATACATGAGACATGATAATTCAAGAATTATTTGTGGGCTTCAAGGAAAAAGTATCGAGTATTGACATTAATAATCCACAACAAGTTCTTCCATTAGAGAAGACAATCCAATCATAGCTACTTAGCTTGTCACTCTACCTTGGTTTTAAGGAGTTAAAATAATTCAAATAAGAAGAAACTATACAGGTTAAATGATTAAGCACGTGCAGAGAACCACAAAATAAAAGTGGATCAGAAATTTATGGCAGCTATAGTATCAAATGTCATCAAGAAGTAGAACTCAAGTTATTAAAAATCAGTAGCAGTTGAGTTCCTTAAAACCTAGAAGCTTTCTATTTATCTTGCAAGTCACAAACCAACATTTAAAAATTGCAGCAGATTCCAAAGCCAATGTTAATGATTTAATTTACTGTTGTTCCCAAAATTAGATTTATTTAACTTATCTGCAATTCTCATTGTTAGGTTGGGTCCCAATAGAGATACACACCTCACTACCATTTTAGAGAGACAATTTTCGTGGATTAACCTTTACAAATTATATAAAAAGAAAGGTCTTCCATTTCCATAACTCATGAGTAATTTATTTTAGATACAGATCAGGTTAGTTGAATGGGTGAAAACTGAAAAGAAAGTAGTGAAAAAGCTATCTCATGGTCTGTCAGAATCACCACTCAGAACAGCTCTATAAAAGCCAAAATAAGACACAGTATCAAGACTAAAGACAGCAGGGATGGCTGAGCTTTTGCTAGATTTGTGGTTTAAAACTCTAATTCTTCTGGTTCAAGTTGAGAATTGGATAATGCTAGTTATTTGATGATTCCTTTAAGGTTAAAACTGTAGTAAGAAGTTTTAATACTAAGACAAAATCCAAAAGTAAAACAAACAAGATATTTCAAATTAGAAAACCCCATTTAAATAGTAAGCTTCAATGCTTCATTACTTGCTAAATTTCATGCTCCGATTAATGGAGAACTTTTTTTACACTTCTATTAAAAATGCTACCCCATTTTCTGACCAACCCACACAGACAAGAAAAATAACTACCCTTTAGTTATTGGCATACCTTCTTTAGTCGCTCCTCTATAGCACTCAAAGCACGTGATTGATCAACTTTGGAAAGATAGAAATCCCTCTCTCTCTTGGCAGCAGAAAGTTCTACAGCCAGCTTTTGCTCCCGAATAGCTTTCTTTAAGGCTGTAAGATATACATAGTTTTAGCATAATCTGCTTAAGCTCCACCAATAAAAACAAGACACTGATCATAAAACACTTACCTAGTTCTTCAGTCAGATCATCCCACTTGAACTTACTTAAGTACTTAATATTCCAAAGGTCATAGTAGAATGATGACCTCTTCTTACCCCCTTGGAGACAAACAATACAAATCAGAAACTTGAAAACCAAACCAATACAGACAGACACAACAAATATCCTGCTACAATAAGCACACACAACCATGAACACAATCATATTTCTATTTCACTAATTTTAAAGAATAAAACCAAATAGAGAGTTTATAGGACAACATAATGATTCCCATTAAAAAAAACTGGAGAAGAAAGAGCAATAGGTATAGCCACTACATGTGTATATAATCCTGCTACAGTAAGTAAACACCATATCATATTTTTTCACAAAATTCATACAAGTATATAATAGTCAATGCATGAGAATTGAGATGTATTACTATTCTATTCTAGCATCATTAGGATTTAGGGGACAACATTACGATTTTCATTTAAGAAGGAAGAACAAAGAGCAACAAGAGCCTGATAGTGATACAAGGTTCAAGCACATACCTATTTGTTCACCATTTAACATATTGGCAACCCTCTTAGCAACACTTTTATTACCGAATTCGACCCATCTACACAGCACAGAGAAAAACTCAATGATAAAATTCAAACACTACTAACCAAAAAAATCAGTAACCAATTGAAGTCTTGAATAACTTCAATCAAATACCAATCCAAATATCCAATTCCAAAACAAAATAAATAAATAAATACCCTTCTGAATATGCTTGGTCTCGGGATCCACGTGACCTCTTAGCAGGCACTTGGACAGAAGAATCTGCAAAAAATTCAAATAATAAAAAAAATCTCAACCATAGAATGCTATAACAATGTAAAGGCACTTGGTCATGTATGATAAAATTGTTAACTTTTATAATAATTAGGTTTAATTACTTTGTGGGTCACTGGGTCCTTGAACATTTAACAAATTTTTAAGTAGGTCGTTGAACTTTTTTTTTTTTTTCTTTTCAATTTTACATTCATACAATCACCATGATCATTTAAAGGCTTTTTTTACACTGCCTAAAATTATTTTAAAAGTCATATATCTAGAGTGATTTTGACACTACAGCGTTAGACATGTGGGGTTGCTATGCTATTCTACCAATTTAAAAATGTCAAATACCAATTTCATAGTAGTAAACTTTAAAATTTAATTAAAAACAAAAACGTTTGTCTATGGAATAAATCAGCGAGACATATAATCAAAGGTATCTGATTTTTAACACACCACAATCAAATTTGCATCTAAACAAAAGAGTAATCCGAAAATTTGAGAGAGAGACCTTGAGGAGCGAGAAAAATTCTTTGAATATCGCCGAACTGAGAGAGAATGTGGCGAAGCTTGACGTGGTCCATATGAGGGGGGATTCGACTCATATAACACACGCCGCCCTTCTTCTCTGCATCTTTCAACGAAACTTTCTTCTTCTTTTTCTTCTCTTTCTTCATCAATTTCGAGTTTTCTTCATTGGGTGTAATTGCTATTACTTCAATTTCTGTGTCTTCTTTCTCTGAGTCTGAAGCATTCATCAAGCTGAACAAATGAGATCTGAACAGGGCAGATAATTTTTCTGCACCAACATGATAAAACAAGGAACCTCGGTTTAATCCAGAAAATGAAGCTTCAGGCGCCAAATGGGAAGTAACAGAGAGAAAATAGATATGAAATTGAAAAAAAAAATACACAGTGATGAAAATTGAAAACCCCGTAATTAAGAAGCGGGTCACAGTAAGAGCTGGACGTTAAAAAAAAAAATATTAACCAAAAAAAGGTGGGAAATAAAGAGATATTGAAAAAGGGACTTACGAAATTGAAGGTCGATTGGAAACTGAGGATCTAACGAAGGTCGAAGAATAAGGATAGAGAGAAGAAAAGAGAGAAACAGCTTCTATTGTTGCAGCCACGATCATCGTTCTGGGCTTTTGGGCCTTATTAACGGGCTTTGTTTTTAGGTTTTGGGAGTTGCTGTGGGCACCCAGAGTTTTTGCTGGGACACCCACAACTCGGATGAAAGGGCTAAAATGCCCTTCACCCTATCCCTATAAAAAGCAAATAATGACTCATCCTTACGAGCCACTATTCACCTGTGCTGTTTTAATCTTCCACTTCCTCTTCGGCTTCCTACTTCTTGTTCGTGCTTCATAGGTCTTCTTCTTCGTGTCGGTGCTTCTTCTTCTTTGCATGCGTGCATCTTCTTCCTCCATTTGTGTTTTCGTCATGTCCGACGTTCGTGGTTGTTGTTCCTCTTCATGCGTTGCTGCTTCTTCTTCTTCTTCGTGCGTTCTCCTTCGAGGTAAGTATTTTCTTCACTTGCGTTCTTCTTCTTCTCCGCATGATAGTTGTTTGAATGATGGCATGGCTGGTGTCTGTGAAAAAATCCATACGGATTGATCAATCCGTATGGGTTATACAGATTACTAATCCGTATGCGGTTTAAATTTTTTTAAAATTCTTTTTATTTGAAAAAAATATTTAGAAATTATTTTTAATTGTAAATATTTATCTGTGAATTATTTTATAATTTTTTTTGTTGTGTAATTTTATAAATGTTTTTGATTTATTTGTTTAGTATTGATTTTATTTATGAAATATTTATGTTAGTTATTGCTAAGATTAGATTGGAAAAACAAAGATTAGATTAGATTGCTAAGACAGACATCAGATTGGTCAAAAAATTGATGTTAAATATTGCAATATTATATTTGTTTAATTTTTTAAAAAAATTAGAACAAATATTTAAAAGAGAATAAATTTGTTACTTGTGATAAATATTGAAGTCATGATTAAAAATAATATAAATTTGTTATATGAATATTGAAACAAAAATTTGAAATGTACAAAAAAATTGTTTGAAAAAAATTGATTAGAATGAAAATGCAAACGAAAATTGATAAAATTTTTTTAAAATAGATGAAACTAAAATTTAAAATATGATAATATTGTTATTTTAAGAAAATGATTGAAAACAAAAAACAATATGTTAGTTATTAGTAAGATTCGATTCGATTAGTTATTACTAAGTACTGATTTTATTTATGAAAAAAATATGTTAGTAATAGATTAGATTAGATTTTAGATTAGATATTAAATTTTAAATATGATAATATAGAAGTCATAGTTATAAATAATTTAAACAAAAAGTTTGAATGATTTAAAATTGTTATAAAAATTATTGAAACAAAAATTTTAATTTAATACTGTTATAAAAATTATTGAAACGAAAATTTTTATTTAAAATTGTTATAAAAATTATTGAAAAGTTTGAATAAATTTGTTTGAATAAAATTGATTGAAACGAAAATTGATTTAAAATTTTTAAAATTAACGAAACCAAAATTGAAATTTTTAAAAAATTGTTAGTTAGTTTTTTAGAATTGTTGAAACCTAAATTTGAAATATTTTAAAAATTTTATTTAGTTTAAAAGAATTGTTGAAATCAAAATTTAAATGATATTAAATTTTCTGTTTTACAAAATTATTTAAACAAAAAGTTAAAATATTTTAATATTATTAGTTAGTTAAAAAAAAGATTGAAACCAAAGATTCAAATCATATGTGAAAAAATTGTAAAATTGTTAGTTATTTTTAAAAAATGATTGAAAAAAAAATTTAAATTTTTTTAAAATTGTTAGTTAGTTTAAAAAAGATTGAAACCATATTTGCAATTTTTTTAAAATTGTTAGTTATGTTTAAAAAATGATTGAAAACAAAATTTAAATTTTTATAAAATTGTTAGTTAGTTTAAAAAGATTGAAACCATATTTGGATTTTTTTTGAAATTGTTAGTTATTTTTAAAAATAATTCAAAACAAAATTTAATTTTTTTAAATTGTTAGTTAGTTTAGAAAAGATTGAAACCATATTTGAAATTTTTTTAATATTGTTAATTATTTTTAAAAAATAATTGAAAACAAAACTTATTTTTAAAAAAAAAATTGTTAGTTAGTTTAAAAAAGATTGGAGGAGAGTACTTGTTTCCGCGTTATCGCTTTTTGCAAGGCACTTTTTAATTTCAGTAAGCAATTCTTTGACACTAGTTATATTATCTGAAACAGTGTCCCTAAAAATGCCACGCTTAATGATCATAAGACTCATGCAATTTGAGTGATCCCAGTTCTCATGACGTTTCCTGTGTTTTGAGGTACTAAATCCATAGGAGAAGGGAGTTTCTCAATCCTTAAGGCAAGGTCTAGATCCATGCAGCCAAGAACAATTTGCATGTTCTCTTTCCAAATCCTTAAAATCTGTACCATTAAGAACCGAGACCGAATTCGGATTAGAAGATATAGAAGCAACAACGGAAAAGATCAAAACAAATAATACAATAAGCTCACTTAACAATCATCAATGCATTTAAATAATGGTATATCCCATCTCAAGATATCTAGTACACCGTTAATATCAAGTCCTTGGACTTGCTAGTGATATCCTTGTTGTAATGTTAAAACATTGATAATAAAAGCATATCAAATAATAAACCCATCTTTTAATGTGACTTATCATTCACATGCAAAACCTCATAATTATCACACGTTGAATATCACAGGTGTGTAACTTTCCTTTGGGCCAATATAAATAATCACACACGTTAACATTTAACATTTATCACGAACAATCTACACAAGAGAGGTCACTTTAGTGATATCTTGATTCAATTAGCTCATTTAAATGCTAAATAATTAAAATGATATACCATAACTAAAATTTTGAACATTGATGCACCAAATCCAAAATCAAAACGTTTCTTGAGTAAATTATTTTAACTTTATTTATTTATTTTAAATTTTAGAGGCCCATGATTATTATTTTAATATACTGTAGCGGCCTCTAAATGTAAGAACAAACACATAAATAACGTCTTTAAGTTTATACCAAATGCTTTATATCATTGTTCATCTCGTCGTAGTAATGTGATAATCTTATTTGTTTCCTCAAAAAACACTGTATCTAATGTGTGTATGTTCTCCAAACATCATACATGAATCAAGTATAGGTGGCTCTGATACCAAATGTTGGGATTCAATTCCAAATGTTGGGATTCAATCAATCAGCCTAATTTGATTCTAACAGACAATCATCAAACCTAATCACATGCTTTCTATTCATGTAGAGAGAAATTACTATATAAAGATGAATAAAACCTCTTTGTGTTCCCATACTCAAAATCATGATGAAAAACTAGATGCGGAAGCGTACTTGGATTAGCCATAATGAAATGATGATGAAAGGTTGATCAGAAGATTGGTTTTATGATCTTCCAAATGTAGAAAGCCCTTTTATTTTCTTTCTCTGAATTTTTCTCTTCAAACGGGGATAAAGAGAAGAGTGAAACTGTACGCGTTGCTCTCTATACATGGGGACCATAACCTCTTATATTGGTAACTGCCATCAGTTACCCTAAATTTGATAATTATAATTTGGTCCCTCAACAAATTATAATATCACTGATAGTATCTACACAATCAGCCTTTCATGACATATATGCCCTTAGCCGTACTTTTATATTGATTAGACCACTTTAATATTTTGGCTAATTATATAATGGCCCTAACTCATTCAATTTATGTGATATATATTTATGTATGACCCAAAATTGCTAACAGCCTGCTCCAGAGATTGAAGGCCTTGTGGCTAATAGTGGACTAAGTCCTTTGATTGCATGTTCCCTAAATACGAGCGATCGAGGACTAATGCTTGCTTTTATGGAACGCTGGCATAAGGAAACTAGTAGTTTCCATTTGCCCATCAGAGAGGTGACTATCACCTTGGATGACGTTGTGTTATTGCTACATCTTCCTATCATAGGGGCGTTCCACAGCTTCGAGCAACTTCATGTCGATGACGTTGTCGATATGTTGGTGGAATTACTTGAGGTCATCATTGTAGAGGTGAGAACTGAGATGATTCAGTGTCATGGCTCTTATGTTCGACTATCGTGGCTGCGAGACATGTATTAGACGTACATCGAGGCATGTCACTGGATTGTAGTAGCGCGAGCATATTTGTTGCATTTGCTTAGATGCACACTCTTTGCTAACAAGAGTGACACACACGTGCATGTGGTATTCTTGGATGCACTGCGTGACTTGACATAGAGTGGGAGTTACGCTTGGGGCGCTGTTGCACTTGTGCACATGTATGATAATTTAAATGAGGCGTTGAAGAGCAAAACGAGGCAGCTTGTAGGATCATTCTGTTACATGTTAGTTCAAATGTTACTGGAACATCTTTTTATTGGCATTGATTATTATATGTTGTCATGTTATTTAATGAATATGTTTGCAAAATATATTTAGTGTTGGATCTACGAGCATTTTCCGTCTATTGGTTCCGCCCTAGTTGTCGAGGATTATGATAAGAGAAGACCACGTGCATGCCAATGGACCTCTGGCAAGGCACTGCCCGTGTCGACGTATCGCAGACGTTTGGATAGATTGACCCCTAACGTAGTGTGCTAGATTCCGTATGGTGACCATCGTTCATTTAGAGAATTTAAGGTCATCACATTGTTTTTCGGCCATCTTAGATAGGGTCCCTTGACGGTCATTCACCGACCGGAGAGGGTTGTACGACAATTTGGATACATCTAGACTATTCTGCCACATCCCGTTGCGCCTTTGGTTTCTTATGAAGAAATGGATGATAGATGGACGTAGTTCAGTGACTACATTACACCTGTAGGACAAATCTGTGTAGTGCCTAGCCAGTGTTCACCAGATTACATGGATGGGTTCTACATGATTTCACACCCATTCATGAGTCCGACACAGCCAAGGGATCCTCCTAGAGTTTCGCCGGTTCAAGAATATGACACATTTGTTGAACCAGATGTGCATCAGCAACCGGTGGAGGCAGCGACACCTGATGAGGTAGACGCTGATGTGCATCATCTTGGACATGCAGTGGTAATTTTTTTTTGTTGGTAATTTGTGTTTCTTGTTTTCTTTTCTATTTTATTACTAACAATTGTTATGTTTGTTTTTTTTTTCACTTGCTAGGATGCTTTTGCGGCAATTGCTGATAAGTTGGAGAGGCTACTAAAACTGAGGATCCTGACCGAAGGAACAAAAGCTTGTATTGTTGCTGAAGAATATGTGGGCATCGTAAGAAGATTCATTCGCCAACCAACTGTAGATCACAGATCGAGGTGTAGGCGGCGTATGGACGATCATTGAAGTTGTTTTTTTTATTTGCCTTATACATGTCATTTGTTATTTTTTTTGGATAATTTATTTATTTCGTACATTTATGTATGGACAGTAACATTTGGTAGGTTTATAATTTGGGTGCCTTAATTATAGACACGTTTTTTATTATGCGATACAAATTTTTGTCATCCATTTATCGTTAATTAGTTGTTAATGTTGATTTGAGGATTAAATTAATTCGTCCATAACCAATTACGAATGTATGTTTTTTGTTACATTGAAGCATTGTAAATCGTTCTCAAAGTTGAGAACACACTGTGAATTGCATGCATATGTTTAAAAAAATGAATACTACACGTACGTACTGACATAGAAATGACTACTCAGTTGTTTTAGTTCTGATAGTAGCCATGCATGTCTGATGCAAAATTAAAGCATGATACAACATTGTTGTACTTGACAATTCATAGACATTGTTGGGAGAAACAGGCAGCCAGACCATTGTCAACTCCAGATTAGCTTTTATTTTTCTGAATGGATCGATTATTCACAACAAATTTGGTGTTTATTTTCAAAGTTCCACTTCGATACCCATTCGAGTACCTAACGATTGTGGTTTTGAAACGCTAAAAAGTAGAATACACAATACCCTTCAACTAACCGACGATCAATATTTGGGTGAAATTTACTACCGGCAACCATTCGCAGATGCAGGTAACCAATTTGACTTTCAATCTATGCAATTGAAAAATGATGATGATGATGTTAACACAATGTTAATGTGTAATGATCAATACTCGTGTGTTGGCCCGATTGAGTTATTATACACCATTGGTAGAACACCGGATGGTATATTAAGCTTACTTCAAGTCACTATGACCCTTACTCATGATGTCCTGCTATATTACAATGGGAGGTGGAACATGTCACGCCAACACGAATTTGTGGGTTACTCGTTCATAGGAAAACATCCAAAAAGATTTGACATTCCTTCGAGATGTACCATCGATGGACTGAAGGATGTGATCAATCAAGTTGCACCTCAAGGGATTCCCCCTTATGATATTCATGAATCACAAACGGTAACGCGATTGTTTTTTGAACAATCAGGTCATTCTGAGTATTTAGACAAAGTTATCAAATTTGAAATTATTGAGCTGAAAGCTGACGATGACGTGCTAAAGGTCTTAGTACAGTATAACTATTGGAAACAATTTGGGCCAATAGAAATTTTAGCTGTTTTTAGTAAACCAGTAATCAAAATGGAAGACGACATGTCTCGGTCGCAACATGATTCAATGAAAAATTAGTATTAGTTAATTGTAGTTTTTGATGCATTTTCTGTTTGTTTCAACTATGTTGAAGTTAATGTAATGTTTAAATTTGTGTCAATTAGCTAATAAAACCGTATCTTTATTATTTTTAAAGTACTTAATTATTTCCTAACTTATAAAAATAATGACTGAAAATAAATTATTATTTACAGAAATGTCAACAAAATTATGAATGTCAACAAAATAATTATTTACACAAACGTCAGTGGAAATAACATATTTTATGTTCATTGTTCACCGAAATCAACAAATTCGGTTTTCAGCCTAGACAAATTTGTGTAACGTTGCATTCTACCTATGTACGGGGTGGACCACTAATGACAATGTGTATTTCATAACAACACCAATGATGGTAAATGACAATGGTCTTGTAAAAAAACTTGTTGTATAACGACAAACAAATTCAATGTAAGATAACCAACTACAATGTCACCACTTATACTAACATCTTAATTATGCAATTACTTGTACAAAATGATTTCCATACACATGACCAATTCATATTACACGATGTACAGAATAATCTGGTAGCGACTGACTTCTAAGAGGAAAAAATGTTATGCTTTGTTGTCGTGAAAGAAAAACAACGATCTCTTTGTATCGTGAAACAATGACATATCTCATATCTGTAATATTCATCCACTTGTCCATGGTAACCTACATATAAAAGACAAAAAATAGAGATTACTTAAATGTTATTTTAAGAAAAAGTGACATAACAATGAACTTACGCACCATAGATAATCCGTCAACAAGTAGGGAACACTTTAATTCCTCAAATCTCTCTATGCCACCAAGTAGGTTGATATACTCTTCCGACCAACTTGTTAGTTTTTTATACAGATGGTTGCACACCAATGACCATGATTCTTCACCTATACCCAATAAGGCAGCTATTGCTCGATAACCACAGTTACCATCCGCTTTGACATCAATAATGTTTTCAATAGAATCCTGGATGCTCGGATACAGTGGTGGATCCAAGACCCTAAGTCAGTGAGAGCAAATTATAAAAAATAAAATTAGTGGGTTCAATTATATAAATATAGATAAATAAAATATTAAAATATAAAATTTTATTTACAAATTTAATGAATTTTAAAAAATGAGGGGGTGCAAGTGCACATCCTCAAGTGGCTGTAGATCCGCCACTGCTCAGATAAATTGATCCAACATTGGAATATTCCATCTCTGTATTGGTTCCTTAGATGATGATGCACTCGTTTCACTGAAGAATTACTATTTTGCGTAGAGTGTAACACATCAACATACTCCCAATAAGACAGATCACGTTTTGTTGACTTTTATTGTTTGGTCAGCGGTTTTTTTGGAGCACCCTTGGTCTTCACCTTTTTTGGAGGAGCACACATGGAGTTTAGATCAGGATAAGCAATTTCTCGCAGCTTTGTCTTCAAATGTACTTTGCCACAAACATCGAGCTGCTCAAATCATTTCGATATGGTTTCCATCTCCTCAGTTATGGTCACCTGTGCCTCACATAACCCTTGATCTGAAAAACTAAGTCTCCGCCAAAAAATGTGGATTGTCTCTAGTGGTATGGATCCAACAACATATTTAGACAACTCACATGTAGATGGAAGACTGTGGGTACTCCTCATGACATATCCACAACGTGAAGGGTTCTTGCCTGCATAAGGTACACGCTCATACTCAGCAACAATTTCATTTAAAGCATACCTTGATACCATGCTAAGTAGTTTTTTGTACAAGGTAACTTTAAACATATGCCCAACCACGTGCGTGCTTGTCTCAAAAGATGGGTGTGTTGAAGTATCATCATGTTGTTCATTGCTTCCCAAACACTGCATATGTCACCAAGAGAGTTATGTAGGAGTCTCTTTAATGACCAATGAGTACTCTCAACCCTACAAATGAAATATACAACAACATATAAATAACCACAACAATTTCATTTAAGTCAACACTTAAACAAATCAACACAAACAAAAAACAATATTCATATCTGTTAGTGGTTGTGTTTCCTAGATGCATCACTTTGTTGGTCCATACTTTCACAAATTTTTCTTTGTACGGAAACACCCATGTTTGAAACACATAGTCCACAAACATAGGTCATAGAGAGCAAGCCATTTCAAAGTTTTTATGGTACTCATCAAAAGAACTCTCACATGGACAATCAACCAAACTCCCTTAAGCCTCCATCACATAATCCCATGCATTCTTTTGAGCAACCAGAGTTTTGCACTTTGCCTTTACATTCTTCTCAATGTGAAACCGACACAACAAGTTCGTAGTATTCAGGAATATAGTTTTCACTGCATTCATCAAAGGCAAATCTCGGTCGGTGACAATAACCCCGGGAAGTGCATCAACTCTCATGAAAAGACCCCGAAACCGCTGTAGAGCCCAAACAACATTATTAAGACATTCTCCTTCCAAGTAAGCAAAAGCAGCAGAGTATGTCATTCCTGTTGGTGTAACACCAACAATATCAAGCAACGACAGTTTCTACCTATTTGTTTTGTAGGTACCATCAATCAAAAACCCAAATTACAAGAATTGGTTAATTTTACTGCATCAGGATGACTCCAGAAAAAGTCACGTACAACATTATCATCCTTCATCCTATGCCAGTGAATATATTAATCTCGATTAAGCAACATCATGAGTTGTTGCATTTCAGTGTTACTCCCTCTTATGGAAGAATGATAAGCATGTTTGGCATTGTAAATTTGTTTGATTGTTGTATAACTGTTGCCATTGTGCTCCTTCAATGTCAAGAGAATATTTCTTGGCTTCACCATGGACTTCATCATATCAGCTACAACAATCTTCTCATCTTTAGTCAGTTGACCCACATATGGATGCCTAACTAATGACTTTACCATTTCATGATTGTGAACCCCACAAATTAACTTCACCATCCATCCTTCTCCTCCCAAAACTGGCTTTGCACGTAACTTAAATGGACTTCGTCATTTTCTACTGCCAGTGCATGTTCTTACCAAATCATTCTTCTTAGGCCTATACTCACCACTCCTTTCGCAAGGTATTAACAGAAATAAGGCCATTCCTCTAACACTAGTATTGGTGTCTGATCTCATTATCACGGTAACAAATCCAATGTCATGAGCTACCGATCGAGCTCAATGTAAAACTTGATCATGGCTAGCAAACAACTATAACAATTAAAAAAAGGTCTGAGATCAATAAACATTTATGTAATATAATTACTGTACCAACAACAAATTAGACAAATACCTGAGAAGTATTAAAGGCATCAGAGCAATCAACGTGTTCTACTTTCACGCCAGCATCTCTCTCATTTTCAACATTCATATCAACTTCTTCAGACATGATACTATCATAAATTCACTGTTCTTCGTCTATCTTAAAAAAACATTTAACAAATTCAATGATAAAAAAATACAACTTAAAAAAATTATACAATCACATCATTTGTTATCGACACAAATATAGCTCAATACAAAAACAAAATAAAAATGTATTGTACATCATATAACCATACACTACATTTTACTACATATCTTCATTAAAATATCATTCAATAAATATCTTATAAATTCTAATAAATACATCATTCAATAAAATACCAAATGTGTTTAATTATTAATCACTATAATAAACATTAAAATACATAATTCAGTTAAACATGTAAGTACATAATTCAGTTAAATGTATACATAAAATTGTTTTAGCAATCTAATATTACTTTTACTAATCTAATTACTAAATTAATTTTTAAGCAATCTAATGTTAGTTTTAGCAATTTTAAAAAGTTTATATATATTATCATTTTTTTCCAATCTAATTACTAAATTCATTTTTTATTTTTTTATACCACTATAAAATAATATCAGCAAATCAAAATTTCTAAAATTGTTAAAAATATTACAAAAAAAATTACACTACAAAACAAATTAAATATATAATTAAAAAATTTTAATTTACAATTTAAAAAAAATTAAAACCTACGGATTGACAATCCGTATGAACCATATGGATTGACAATCCATATGTTTCTAAAATTTTTTCGCGTACCTTCTTCTCCAGCGACGAATAACGACCCAACTTTACTATATACTCCTGAACAACGCATGCACGTACACCAAAAATGCTTAGAAAAGGAGCCTAACGTTACACTTAACACTTATTTTACAAAATTTATATATATGATTTTTAAAATATGGGTGAACGGGCACTGGTACAAAGGCCTGTACGAAGGTTTGCATATACTATGCATTAAGTGTGGTTGTTACGAACATATGACGGGTAATTGCAGCTCAACCTCACAGGCAGAAGTGAGTCCTGAGAGTGGTCAACATGAAGATAATCGGAAAGGTTGGAGTGCAGAAAAAAATCCTGCAGCAGTGACTGAAGTTCAAGCTACGACTCCAACCAGAAGTGCAGAAAAAAGGAACAGCCTCGCTGGCAGCAACAAACGATGAGGGCAAATCAGAAGCAAACTTTGGAAGCATCAATCCCGGATAATGTGGAGAGTGATTTGCAAGGAAATTGGATGGTAGTTAGTCGAAAAAAGAGATCGAATAATCAGGGCAATCAAGAAGGTAATGGTATCTTTGGATATTCAAGATTTAGTAGGGCCACCAATCATAGGGGTGTTGGAGATCTTACCAAAGGAAAAAATATTCCCCAAGTTTTTAGGTGCAATCAATGAGAACAAATCGGGTGGGTCAGGCAAGGCAAAAAACTGTGAATAAAAAGAAGAGAAGGAGGAATTAATGAGTCAAGCTCGGTGTCAACAGTGGGAGCTTCACTTCACCAGACTTTCACCCCGATTGAGCAATTAATAACTAATGTCGCGAAAGCTGCAAAACATATTATTCCAAGATCTCAATCCCAAGTAACTCGGTATGATGAATTGGTCACAGTACCTAGGAAGAATATAAGTGATCCTCCTGAATCTTCCAATGTGCAGGCTATGGAGTTGGAAGCAAATCAGAATCAATGATTTTATCATTGTTTCTGTTTTTTTTATTTTGCTTTCTTTTTTTATGATGAAGATTATTTTCTATTATTTATTTTTTCTCCTGGAATATCAGGGGAGCAAATAATAAATGTGCTAAAAGGAACATGTCTAAGCTTATTAAGAGATTTCATCCGACGTTTATTGTCCTAATGGAAACACACGTTCAATTTGCCCCATTGCTCCATTATTGGCAAGCTATGAAATATAATCCTGTGCATATTATTGAAGCTCAAGGACTGGAGGATTGTGGATTCTCCAACAGGATGGTTGTAATGTCACTTAGCCACCTTTGATTTGGAAAGAAATGGAATTAGATGGTTCAGTACGGGTTTGTATGCTACCCCAAATCCTCTTTGTAGAAGGGGGTCTGTGGATGCATCTAAGCTTTCTTACTTCTACTATCACGGGACCTTGGCTAGTTATGGGAGATTTTAATGAGACTATCCTTCCTAGTGATCAAAGAGGGGGCATTTTTAATCACCAGAGGGCGATAGAGCTTCTTCAGGTTATGGAAAATTGTAATTTGGTGGACCTAACCACTACCGGGGGCTGATTTACGTGGCATAGATATTGCCAAGAAACTTGATAGGGGGATGGCTAATCTTGACTGGCAGATGGCCTTTCCAGAAGGCTATGTGGAGGTATTATGTCGTATGCATTCTGATCATAACCCGCTCTTGCTTAGATGTGGTGGCCTTACTCCAGCCAGAGGCCAACGACCTTCCCATGATGTTGCATGGATTATGCATGATCAGTATGCAACTGTGGAGGAAAAATCTTGGAATGATGAGAAAGGAAGACCTATCCAGGTCCTAACTAAAGTTAAAGAAAACTTCTTGATTTTTAATAAAGAGGTTTTTGGGAGTATTGTTAAGAAAAAAGGACCATTGAAGCTTGCCTTAGAGGTATCCAACACACCTTTAAGAGGACTAATTCGGTGAGGCTTGGTGCACAGATAATGCAATCCTTTAGGAAGAAGCTCAAAGGAATTTTAAAGGTCTGTTTTGCTCCTTTACTCAGCCTGCTAATTCTTCTTTCCAAGTAACTCCTTGCTCGTGGATTGAGGATGATGATGGTCTTTCTCTTACTAGACCTGTTACTAAAGATGAAGTTTCTAGGGCCCTAAATTCCATGAAACCCTTTAAGGCCCGAGGCCCTGATGGCATTTGATAATGGTGATGATATTTGGATTCTGGTGAAGGATGCTTTCTCTACGGGCTATTTCGATCCTGTTCTTTCTGAAACCCTCATGGCGCTAATTCCTAAAATGGATAATCCAGGTAACTTTAAGGAATTTAGACAAATAAGTTTGTGTAATACCATATACAAAATCATTACCAAGGTACTCGTCAATCAATTAAGGCCTATTTTGAATAAACTTATTGGTCCCTTCCAAAATAGTTTTCTCCTCAGAAGGGGTACTACAAATAATGCCCTAGCTCTTCAAGAAATTATGCATGACATGCATAAATCGAAGAAACAGAAGAAGAAAAAGAAGGGGGATGTGGTTTACAAGCTTTATCTAGAAAAGGCTTATGATCACGTGGCCAGACCTTATCTTAGAAGTTGTTTGGAGGATTTTGGTTCCCCCCCCCCAAAAGATGGTCACCTTAGTTATGCATTGTGTAACTTCTTCATTATCCCTTCTTACAGCAGACAAATCAACTGGATCTCGGAAGGAGTGTGTAACATAATCGACAGAATTGCAAGAAATTTTTTATGGAAGGATAGTAGAAATAAAAATGAGTTAATCTTGTGGCTCGGGAGAATATAGCACTTCCTAAGAGCATAGGGGCATTGGGCACTAGAAAGGCAAGGGACATGAATGTGGCATTTCTAGGAAAGGTTGTTTGGGAGCTTCATTGTTGAAATGATAAATTGTGGGTCAATATCATGAATGAAAAGTATCTAAAGGAGGAAAATATTATGGAAATTAAGGAAGGGACCAGATCTTTTACATGGTGTTCTATTCACAAAGCGGCCCAAGAGTTGAAGGAGGGATATTCTTGCAGATTAGGTAATGGGAATAACTCGTTTTGGTATGAAAACTGGTCGGGCTAGGGTCTTCTTTGCAATAAGGT
Organism: Glycine max; assembly: GCF_000004515.6. Taxonomy (NCBI): domain Eukaryota; kingdom Viridiplantae; phylum Streptophyta; class Magnoliopsida; order Fabales; family Fabaceae; genus Glycine; species Glycine max. Next base: position 30,573,219 of record NC_038241.2, read on the forward strand.
GGATTATGAGCATCTTACTAGATCATGTTGTGATGGATGAAAATAACGTGGGACCCGAATTAGAGGTTGATAACCAAAGGAGGAATCCTGGACACGTGGCAAATGATCCTCAGGATGTTGGATGTAGGAGAAGCACACGCGTGAAGTTTACTAGCTCAAAATTGCGTGGGTTTGAGGCTGAAATGGGGTACAAATAGTTTGTTAGAGGAAAAAGAAAGGGGGTGGAAAGGAGCTATTTCTCTCTCTGGCTTCTAATCATTTTTTGAAAGGAAAAATATTCTCTCATTATTATTCTTTTCCCTTTTCACTGTATCGTCATTACTATTCACATATCATGGTGGAATAGTGTGACCTCTGAGCATGAATAATATTAGTCTCGTTGCTTATTGACGTCTATATTTCATTGACTCTGCTACTTTATATGTATTACAGTTTTATACATAACATTTTGGTGCTTTCATCTTCTCATATGGCTAACAACACACGCCTCCAAGACCTCTCCAATGACGTAAAAAAATTCTGGAGCTGATGGAATCTCGCAATGCTGATTACAATTTACGTTTTCACACCCTCAAAAAGGCTATTGATGACTTGCTCAAGAAAAAAGTTGATTCGTCATCTAGTTCGAGCATGAAGATGCCTCCGTTTCTAGTGCGTAATGTTAAAATCGATTTTCCACGCTTTGATGGTTCTGATGTACTGCAGTGGATCTTTAAGGCCGAATAGTTCTTTGATTATTATAATACACTGAATGATTAGAGATTAACCATTGCTGCTATTCACCTTGACAAAGAGGTAGTCCCATGGTATCAAATGATGTCTCGAGCTAATCCTTTTGTCTCATGGACTGGCTTTACCAGAGCTATCGAGCTTGAATTTGGTCCTTCACCGTATGAACACCTAGATCTGATTTGTTTAAGTTGATGCAAACTGGGTCTGTTCAAGATTATTATGTTCAGTTTACTGCATTAGCTAATTGAATACAAGGTGTTACCACGGAGGCTTTGCTTGATTGCTTTATCGGAGGCTTAAAAACTGAAATTCGTCGAGATGTTGTGGCTTAAAGTCCCACTACTTTAATGAGATCTGTGTCATTGGCAAAGCTGTATGAAGAAAAATATTCTTACAAACCCAAACTCTATAATTCCTCACCTACTTCCAAAGTGTGAATGTATGCATACATGATTTTGATGATGTCAAAAGAAGAATTAAACAAGGCTCATTTTGCTTCAAGATTAATACAAGATTGTTTCAACAAACAAAGCCTTGATTCAAGATTTCTTCAAGATCAAGCCTTGCGTCAAAATGAAAAGATTTCAAGTCATCCAAGGCACATGTAATCGATTACCAAGGCACATGAAAATGTGTAATCGATTACACATCATATGTAATCGATTACCAGAGACTCTGAACGTTGGGAATTCAAATTTTAAATGAAGAGTCACAACTGTTCAAGAAAAATAATTGTGTAATCGATTACACTAATTCTGTAATCGATTACCAGAGACGATTTTCAAGGAATATCGCCAACAGTCACATCTTATCATTTGGATTTTGAATGGCCATCAAAGGCCTATATATATGTGTGACTTGGGACGAAATTGCAGAGAGTTTTGCTTGGCCAAAATGTTTTATCCTCTCTCAAAAGAAAATACGAGAGAGATTCCAAGAGAACTTCATTGCCAAATGCTCTCTCAAGAACTCTTGGGCAAACACTTGCAAATTCATTAAGAGTTCATCCATGGATCTTCATTGTAATATCATTAAGAGTTCATCCATGGATCTTCATTGTAATATTCTTCTCTTGAAGAGAGAATTCTTCTTCCATTCTTCTTACTCAATGAAATTGATTAAGGGACCGAGGGTCTCTTGAGTTGTAAGGATTCCTGAACACAAGGGATGAGTTGTTCCTGTGTGGTTCAGAAGTTGTAAATGGATTTTTACAAAGATATTGGAAATCTCAAGTGGGTTGCTTGAGTACTGGACGTAGGCACGGGTTGTGGCCGAACCAGTATAAAACTGTGTTTGCATTCTCTCTTCCCTTATCTCATTTATGTTATTGCAATCAATTTTTCCTTGCATGTTTAAAGAACATTATTAAATTGATTATTGTTGCTTCTTCTGCATTCTAAGTCTATCCCTCTTAAGTTATTGAGGCCACAAGGTCTAACACAAAGTACAAACCACAAGTACCTGTCCTCCTCTATCCCAAACCGTGAAGTCCACAAGCCTTCCCCCACTCCTGCCAACACCAACCAATTCTACCTTCAAACCAAATAACGTAAAAAAATTGTCATCAGCTGAGGTTCAACTCCGAAGGGAGAAGGGCCTATGTTTTACTTGTGATGAGAAATACTCACCTGGCCACAAATGTCCCAATAAACAATACTTATTCTTGCAAATTGTCGAAGATGAGAATGTAATTATAGAACCTGAGCCGCCAGACCATAAAAAATAGTTGTATACTATAAACTCTCTTGAGCACCATTTATCTTTTAATGCCTTAAAAGGGTCTGCTGGGGTGGGCACGATGAGATTTAAAGGATCTATCAATGGTATTATTATACAAGTTCTGCTTGATAGTGGAAGTTCTAATAATTTTCTCCAACCAAGACTAGCCTCCTGTCTTAAATTACCTATTGAACCAGTCCCTAATTTTCATGTTCTGGTAGGCAATGGAAACTTTTTAATTGCTGAAGGTTTAGTCAGCAAGTTGGACGTTTTGATCCAAGGACATGCACTCCAATTATCAGCCTATCTGTTGCTTGTTACTGGTGCTGATTTAGTACTTGGAGCTGCTTGGCTAGTTACTCTGAGCCCACACATATCTGATTACAACACATTGACACTAAAATTTTACTTGGACAAGCAATTTGTGACTCTTCATGGTGAAAAATCAACAACAGCCAGTCCTGCACAGTTCAATCATTTAAGAAGAATGTACCGTACTAATGCCATTGCCGAACTATTTGCATTACAACCTGAAATTCCAGTCTATCCTCAGGATGATTGGTTGGATATACCTAGGTACATGGAACCTGAATTGGCTATCTTGATTCATACATACAAACAAGTCTTTGTTGTTCCTAAAGGTCTACCTCCCAATAGATCTCAAAACCACGCTATTCCGTTGATGCATGGCACTGGACCTGTGAAAGTGAGGCCTTATAGATATCCCCATAGTCAGAAGCTACATATTGAAAAAATGATTTTGGATATGTTGGAGGAGGGTCTGATTGTTCCAAGCACCAGTCCATTTTCTTCTCTAATAGTTTTGGTCAAGAAAAAAAAGGTACATGGAGGTTTTGTACAAATTATAGGGCTTTGAATGCCATCACTGTTAAGGATAGTTTTCCCATTCCTACAGTGGATGAGCTACTTGATGAATTACATGGAGCTAATTATTTTTCTAAATTGGATCTCAGGTCAGGATACCATCAAATCCTGATGAAATAGGAGGATAGGCATAAAACAACCTTTAGAACTCATCAAGGCCACTACGAATGGCTCGTAATGCCATTTGGCTTGTCCAGTGCACCTGCCACGTTTCAATGTTTGATGAACGATGTGTTTAAGGGAGTGTTGAGCAAGTTTGTACTGTTTTTTTTTATGATATTCTTGTATATAGTCCTTTTTGGAATTCTCATTTACAACACTTGGAAATTGTCCTACAGCTATTGCTTCAGCATCAACTCTATGCTAGGCTTTCTAAATGTTCATTTGGCTTGCAAACTGTTGACTATTTGGGTCATTCAGTTTCAGGATCTGGGGTGTCTATGGAAAAAGAAAAGATTAAAGCTGTGTTGGAATGGCTTGTTCCTATTAATATCAAATAACTTAGAGGGCTTTTGGGCCTCACAGGTTACTACAGAAGATTTATTAGAGGTTATGCATCTCTAGCTACACCATTGACTAATATGTTAAAGAAAGATAACTCTCAGTGGAGCAATGAGGCATTGACAGCATTCGATTCACTCAAAGCAGCCATGACACAAGCTTTTGTCTTGGCATTACCTGATTTTAATAAACCATTCACATTGGAGACTGATGCTTCGGGTTTGGGCATAGGGGCAGTATTGAGTCAAGATAATCACCCTATTTCCTTTTTCTCTAAGAAATTAACACCTAGTTTGCAAAAGAAGTCAACATACACCAGGGAATTTTACGCATTCACTGAGGCTATTGCCAAATTTAGACACTACTTGCTGGGACACAAATTTGTAATTAAAACAGATCAAAAGAGTTTGAGAAGTTTAACTGACCAAGCCATCCAAACTCCTGAGCAGTAAACCTGGCTTCACAAATTACTTGAGTATGATTTCACCATTGAGTATAAACCTGGTAAAGACAACATTCCTGCTGATTCTTTATCTAGGTCTTTTACATGGCATGGTCTCAACCTCAATTTCACATCGTCACAAAAATTAAACAAGCCCTACTGAATGATGATAAATTGAAAAAAGTCATAGAGTTATGCTTGACAAATAAGCCCCATGATCCTCATTACATGTTATATGATGGTCTCTTATATTGGAATGGTAGATTGGTTATTCCTGATGATCTTTCTCTTAAACAACAAATCGTACATGAATGTCATAATTCATTGGTTGGTGGCCATGCTGGATATACAAGGACATTGGCTCGAGTTACTGCTCAATTTCATTGGCAGGGCATGCATAAGTTCATCAAGGATTATGTTCAGACGTGTTTAGTGTGTCAACGGGTGAAAACTGCCACTATAGCCCCTACAGGATTGTTGCAGCCCTTACCTATTCCAGATTAGGTTTGGGAAGATGTTGCCAAGGATTTCATCACTGGGCTGCCTTTGTCCCATGGTTACACAGTCATTATGGTTGTAGTAGATAGATTATCCAAGTATGCTCATTTCTCTGATCTGAAGGCTAATTATTCCAGCAAGGTTGTAGCTGAAACATTTATGAATACAATGGTTAAATTACATGGATTTCCCAAGACAATTGTTTCTGATAGAGACAAAGTCTTTACTAGTCAATTTTGGCAACAATTGTTTAAATTGAGTGGTACATCATTAAACATGTCCACAGCCTACCATCCACAGTCTGATGGTCCATCAGAAGCTGTCAATAAATGCCTTGAAATGTATCTTAGATGCTTCACATTTGATAGTCCTAAGGAGTGGTATAAGTTACTACCATGGGCAGAATATTGGTACAACACAGCTTATCATACTAGTATTGGTATGACTCCTTTTCGGGTGGTATATGGTAGAAAACCTCCTCAACTACTGAGATACACTCCTAATTTGCAAGATTCAGCTTCAGTGCAAGATCAGCTCATGCTCAGAGATGCTACTTTAGCTAAGTAGAAGTGTAATTTACAAAGAGCTTAGTAGGTGATGAAGAAATATGCCGATGAGAAGAGACTTCCTAAGGAATTTGTTGTTGGTGATATGGTTCTGGTGAAGCTTCAACCTTATAGGCAACACTATTGCTTTCAGGAAGAATCAGAAGCTAAGTTTAAGGTACTTTGGCCTTTTTCCTGTGGTGGAAAGAATTGGTGTTGTTGCATATAAGTTATTATTGCCTCCTTCGACCAAGATCTATCCGGTGTTTCATGCCTCACAGCTCAAACCTTGCCATGGAAATCACACTCAACCTTATGCTCCCTTACCATTCACTTTTAAGGAACAACTACCAGTCATTCAGCCACGAGCTATCCTATAAGATCGTGTTCTTCTCAAGGGACAGAAACAGGTTCAACAGTTATTAATTCAGTGGGAAGGTTTTGATGAGTCTCAGGCAACATGGGAAGATAAGGACGCATTTGAAGCTACATATCCATCATTCAACCTTGAGGACAAGGTTGTTTTTAAACGGGGAGGAATTGTAATGGATGAAAATAACGTGGGATCCGAATTAGAGGCTGATAACCAAAGGAGGAATCCCGAACACGTGACAAATGATCCTCAGGATGTTGGGTGCAGGAGAAGCACATGCATGAAGTTTACTAGCTCAAAATTGCATGGGTTTGAGGCTGAAAAGGGGTACAAATAGTTTGTTAGAGGAAAGAGAAAGGGGGTGGAAAGAAAGGAGCTATTTCTTTCTCTCTCTCTTTGGCTTCTAATCATTTTCTCGAAGGAAAAATATTCTCTCGTTATTATTCTTTTCCCTTTTCACTGTATCGTCATTACTATTCACGTATCATGGTGGAATAGTGTGACCTCTGAGCATGAATAATATCAATCTCGTTGCTTATTGACGTCTATATTTCATTGATTCTGTTACTTTATATGTATTACAATTTTATACATAACACATGTCAAAACAGAGTTGGAGGGGAGAAGTTATCATTTGAATGCGAATATTCCTAATACTTATGCTTGGGAGAGCGTAGATGGTAGATACACAGTAAAGGCGGGTTATAAGTGGATTATTACTGGAGATACATGCAGTACAACATACTGCTCCTCACCTTTCGTGGAGGTGGCTGTGGAAGGCCAAAATGCCGGAGAATATAAAGTTTTTGTTATGGCTTGCTTTCCATCATTCGGTCCCAAGTAAGGAGGTGCTTTGTCATAGAGGCATGCTCCGATCTTCAATTTGTGCTCCCTGTAACCAGGAGCAAGAGAATTTCCTACATTTGGTTCGGGATTGCACTCTATCTCAACCTCTCTGGCTTACCTTTGGTTTCGTTCAACGGAATTCTTATGATGTTATGGACAATCAGACTTGGATTAAGGATGGTGTGGAGGGTGATAAGGTCCATATCTGTTTGTCCATTCAGGAGCTTCTTCGACATGCTTGGACTGAGAATATTTTGCATACGTTGCTGGAAGGAAACATGTGTGCTGACATCCTGGCCAAGATGGGATCCTCTCAAGATAATTCCATGCAAATATTTGAAGTTGCCCCTTCTAGCCTTAGTCTGGCGCTTCATGCTGATGCGTTAGGCACTTTCTTTTTGCGCGTGTAGTTTCTTCCTTTTTGCTTTTGCTTTGTCATCTTCCTTTACAAACATCCTTTATGACAACCTTCAAATTTTTATTTTGCAATCATCTAGGTCTCATTTTGTTTTGAAGCTGCCAAAAAATTGTCCTGATTCAAATTAAGATGGATGAAAAAAGACTTCGGAGAAAATACTTGTAAGAATAACAATTATCAATTTCTGAGTTTCCAAATATTGAAAAATGTGTTTTATGTCTCACTAAATTTTAAGTTTAAATTCTCTCAAGTGTCAAGAGAGTTATTATCACCACTTATTCAAGAGTTATAATGTTCACTTAGTAGTTAAATAGAATCAAACAAAAAACTTAACACACATTAACAACTAACAGTTCTTAATAAAAAAAATTATGTCCACTCATTCGAAAAATAATGAGAAATTTCTTATCTCAATTGATTTTGAGGTGTTAGAGAAAATTCGAATGTACTTCAGAATTTACAAAGCCCTAAGACATCTATTTGAATTATCCTATGCATGATAAAGGAAAGATGATGTTAATTTCTTTTTTCTTCTTTTACTGCAATCATGTTAATTTCTAAAACCTGTAACATAATAAAATAAAATAAAAAGAATGTGTTATTCCAGAAGGAAGGTCACAATAATATTTAGAAAATTCATATATAATATATACCAGCGAGAGTTACTAAATCTGTCATATTAGAGAAGACCAACATGTAAAATTCGCATGTAAATATGTGTGTGATATTACTGTATATTAGTAAGAACAGGCCAAAAACCAACAATTACACCAATATAAAATAGGATTAGAGCATGACTGAATACTATAAATGTATAAATAAAAAGTGCTATAAGAAAAAGTTAGAGCAACAATACTGAATAAGTTTACCTATTTTCATGATTTTTGTATTGTGATTGGTTAGTTTACCTATATTTGTCTTCTCCACCAAAACCTCGAAAACATTCCAGTAAGGATCTTCCAGATTAACTTGAGATTCAATATCGTCATAAAAATCAGCAACAAATAATTTAGGCAATGTAATTTTGTTCTGCCCGCATATGAAAATTAAAAAGAAATACCAAAAAGAAAGAAAGACATAAGATATATATGAATTTACTAATTTGCATAAAAATGATTAAGGATATTCTGTTATGCATGTTAAAACCACATATCAAAATATGAAATAGGATTATTACATAACATGGCTGATGATGAATAAAAAATATATTACATAGCAAGGGAGGACTTCACAGGGAAAATGCATTTTTTTTATGTCCTCCATGGCATCTTTAATGTGATCATCAAAGTATGAATAAACTTCCATATGAAAATCATAAAAGCTTACTGTAATAAGGATGAGAAAACTAATCAAATCGAGTGAGCTTCAATCAAGAAATAAATATGCAACGTACAGCTACGCTCTCAAAGGCAGAAATATATATATATATATATATATATATATATATATATATATATATATATATATATATATATATATATATATATATATATATAGTTGTGACTAAAATCCATATGAAAGTTTATTTTGTTATTTTTTTGTTTTGTCCTCTGCTTATACAAGGCAAGGATGCCCTGTATTTTTTTAAATATAAGCTTCCACTTGTATACTACATAAGTAAGAAAAAACTTTCTGTTTTCCCTCCCGTGGATGTAGCCTTAACCAAAGGTGAACCACGCAAATTTGTGTGTTCTTTCTCATATCTCTCTCTTTCAATTTGCTGCAAAATTTGTGTGTATGACATTTCTTTTCTGCTGCATCTACTATTGTTGTTCTTGTTTTGTTCTTCATCACTTCCACAACAAACTGGTATCAAGAGTTCAAGTTGCGATCAAGGGAATTCAAGATTCTCGTCTGAATACGAAGATCAAGCTGTGGGAGTTTTGTTTCTAGTTCTTTCGTTGATTCATTGTGATCAAGAACACTCAAGAAATCATGTCAAACACAATCAGGATTGAGAAATTCAATGGAAAGAATAGTTTCAATCTGTGGCGCATCAAGATGCGTGCTTTGTTGAAGGAACAATGTGTTTGGGCTCCAGTTACTTCTGCATCTGTGAAGAAAGAAGTGACTTCTGAATCAAAAGAAAAGGCCTCTGTTTCAAAGACAGAAGAACTTGCAGAACAAGAAGAAAAGGCTCACTCACTAATCTTGCTTTCTTTGCCTGATGAAGTTTTATATGAAGTTGCAAATGAAGAAACTGCAAGTGGCTTATGGCTCAAGTTGGAAAAGTTGTATATGACTAAGTCAATCTGCAACAAGCTCTTCTAGAAAAGGCGTCTATTTGGTTTACACATGAAAAAAGGTACATCTCTTAAGGATCATCTTGATGAATTAAATTCTATTTTGATGGAATTAAGAGATATAGATGTTAAGATAGAGGATGAAGATGCTGCCATGATTCTGTTAGCCTCTCTACCATCATCATATGAGAGCTTTGTCAATTCTCTTAGTGTTGGTAAGGAATGTGTCACCATGGAGGAGGTGAAATCCAGCTTATACTCAAGGGAACTTCGATCTAAAGCATCTGGAAATTCTGAAGAATCAAATGGATCTGGTCTGGTGGTCTCTAACTCCATCAAGAACATCAAGAAAAAGGTGTTTAAAGGAAAGAAGAAGGCTCATGTCAATCCAAAGGATATCTATAACTACTGGAAGGAGCCAGGTCATTGGAAGAAAGATTGTCCTAAGAAAAAGGGCAAGTCATCTGCTGCTGTTGCCAAGGAAGGTTCCACATCTGAAAATGAACTTGTTCTCTCAGTTGCTAATCATCACCAACATTCTGAAAATCAGTGGATATTAGACTCTGGTTGTTCCTTTCATATGTGTCCTAACAAAACCTGGTTTGACACCTATGAAGAGAAATCGGGTGGAAATGTCTTCATGGGAAATGATGTCTCATGCAAGACAATTGGAATTGGCACAGTAAAAATCAAGATGCATGATGGAATTATTCGAACACTAACTGAAGTTAGGCATGTTCCAAAGCTGAAGAAGAACCTAATCTCTATAGGTATTATGGATGGAAAGGGGTTCAAATGCAGCACTGAAAATGGGGTCATGAAAATTCAGAAAGGCTCTACAATGGTGATGAGGGGTATAAAGAGGGGGAATCTCTATATACTTCAAGGTACAACATATATTGATGATGGTCTAGTAGCTGTTGCATCAAGATCCAATAAGAGCATACCTGACTTAACTTAATTGTGGCACACGAGGCTAGGTCATATGAGTGAAAAAGGTATGATGATACTTCAAAAACAACAGCTGTTGGGAAATCAAAAACTGGATGAACTTAAATTCTGTGAGCACTGTGTTTTCGGCAAGCAACATAAGATTAAATTTCCTAAAGCAATTCACACCACCAAAGGAACTCTTGATTATATTCATGCTGACTGTTGGGGGCCTGCAATAGTACCTTTTCTAGGTGGTGGAAGGTATTTTCTGTCTGTAATTGATGACTACTCAAGAATGACATAGATCTACATCATGAGTCAGAAGAGTCAAGCTTTCAAATGCATCAAAGAATGGAAAGCACTGATTGAAAAACAAATTGAAAGGAAAGTTAAAAGACTTAAAATTGATAATGGCTTGGAGTTTTGCTCAACAGAATTTAACAAATTTTGCAGAGATGAAGGAATTGCTAGACAGCTTACTGTTAGGAACACTCCTCAGCAAAATGGAGTTGCTGAAAGAATGAACAGAACACTTATGGAAAGAACAAGATGCTTATTGTCTAATGTTGGTCTCAATAAAATTTTTTGGGGAGAAGCTATCAATACAATTTGTTTTCTGATCAATAGAACACTCTCTACTGCTATAGGACTTAAAACTCCTATTGAAATCTGGAATGGCAAAACAGCAAACTACTCAAACCTAAGAGTATTTGGTTGCAATGCTTATTATCATGTCAATGAAGGAAAGCTAGTACCTAGATCAAGAAAGGGTATGTTCATGGGTTATGGTGATGGGGTGAAAGGCTATAGGATCTGGTCACCAACTGAAAGGAAAGTTCTTCTCAACAGAGATGTAATTTTTTATGAATCACATATGTTTCATCCCAAGCTTGAGGTTCAAATTGTTGGAACACAGAGCTGCCACTCTCATCAAGAAAAGGATGTAGAATCTATAACCAAAGACTCAAAAAAAGGGGGCCATTCCGAAACATCTCCTGTGGTTCTTCAAGAAGGTGAGAAATCAGAAGATTCCAGTGCAAATGAGTCTCATTTGGCTGCTGAACCTGATCCTTCGCAGCTCAATTCTGGAATCAATCAGAGACCAAAAAGGGTCACTAAACCTCCTGAAAGATATGGTTTTGAAGACATGGCTGCCTATGCATTACATGCAGCTGAAGAAATAGATTCAAATGAACCAGCCACTTACCAAGAAGTTATCAATCATCCTGAAGCTGAAAATAGGTTTTAGCTATGAAAGAGGAAATGGAATCTTTGTATAAAAATCAGACCTGGAAACTTGTTGAACTATCTAAAGGAAGACATGTGGTAGGTTGCAAGTGGATATTCAAGAGGAAACCTGGTCTTTCAGAAAAGGAAGGGATAAGATACAAGGCTAGGTTAGTTGCCAAGGGATTTAGCCAGAAAGAAGGAGTAGATTTCAACGAAATCTTTTCACCTGTGGTCAAACATACATCCATCATGGTTTTGCTTGCTATAGTGGCAAACCAAGATCTGGAACTTGAACAACTTGATGTCAAGACTGCTTTTCTCTATGGAAGATTGGAAGAAAATATTCTAATGAAACAGCCTGAAGGGTTTGAAGTTCAAGGAAAAGAAAGGTATGTTTGTCAACTACAGAGGTCCTTGTATGGTTTGAAACAATCTTCAAGGCAATGGTACATGAGGTTTGACAGCTTTATCACCAACCAAGGATTCAAGAGAAGTCTCTATGACTGTTGTGTTTATCACAACAAGGTGAAGGATGGATCAATGATCTATCTTCTACTCTATGTAGATGACATGCTTATTGCAGCAAAAAGCATGTGTGATATACAAAATCTGAAGATCCTCTTGAATGGTGAATTTGATATGAAAGATCTAGGGGCTACAAAGAAAATCTTAGGAATGGAGATCTATAGGGACAGAACTCAGAAAAGGCTATTTTTGTCTTAAAAGGATTACATTCAAAAGATACTTGTGAGGTTTGGAATGACTGATTCTAAACCTATCAACACTCCCCTTTCAGAAAAAGAGAAGTTGTTTGTTGTGATAAAGGTTCAAGCTCAGGCTGATCAGGACTATACGTCAAAGGTTCCATACTCAAGTGTTGTTGGTAGTCTCATGTATGCCATGGTCTGCACTAGACCTAACCTTGTTTATGTTGTTAGCATGGTCAGTAGGTTCTTAAACCAACCTTAGAAGGAACCTTGGAAGGCTGTGAAGAGAATTTTTAGATATCTTAAAGGGACTTCAGATGTAGGTTTGATCTATGGATCTCACTCAGATTGCTGCCTCACTGGCTATTCTGATGCAGATTTTGCTGCTGATCTGGTCAAGAGAAGGTCCCTAACAGGGTATGCTTACACCCTTGGTGGCTGCTTGGTGAGTTGGAAGGCAACACTTCAACCTTTTGTTGCCCTCTCAACTACTGAGGCTGAATATATGGCTCTTACTGAAGCTGCAAAGGAAGGAATTTGGCTGAGAGGTCTGATAAATGATCTTGGAATTAATCAAGAATATGCTAACATCTACTGTGACATCCTTAGTGCTATATGCTTGACCGAGGATCAGGTTCATCATGATAGAACCATGCATATAGATGTTAGATATCACTTCATTTGGTCAGAAAGAAGAATCAAAGTTCATAAGATTAGCACTTTACACAATCTTGCTGATATGTTCACAAAGCTAGTTCCAAAGAGCAAGTTTGATCACTGCTTAAGCCTGGTCAATGTAGATTGTTGGGGTTAAGATCATGTGTGTTTGGAGGGAGCAGTTTGTGTCTTATATGGATGTTAGTTCAAGGTGGTGAATTATTGAGTTGTGACTAAAATCCATATGAAAGTTTATTCTGTTATTTTTCTGTTTTGTCCTCTGCTTATACAAGGCAAGGATGCCCGGTATTTTTTAAATATAAGCTTCCACTTGTATACTGCATAAGTAAGAAAAAGCTTTCTGTTTTCCCTCCCGTGAATGTAGCCTTGACCAAAGGTGAACCACGTAAATCTGTGTGTTCTTTCTCATATCTCTTTCTTGCAATTTGTTGCAAAATCTGTGTGTATGACATTTCTGTTCTGCTACATCTACTGTTGTTGTTCTTGTTTTGTTCTTCATCACTTCCACAACAATATATATATATATATATATATATATATATATATATATATATATATATATATATATAAAGAAAACTACATTTTGTTTTCATGTAATTAATGTACCTTAGGGATATTGTAGTAATTTAAGCTTCAATTTAATATAAAAAAACTAAATTTTCACTCCTCTGATTGGTCCCACCGTATTTTTTCCCCCTCCCTTTTTCTCTTCTGTCTTCTTTCACCTACCATTGCCGACGAACATAATCATTGGGAGAGGTCTTGAATAGTTGAGTGGGGAAAAAACCTTGTAACCGCATACCCTAAACTCCTTTCAATCTTTAGCTAGTCTAAGTAGAAGAGAGGTAACTTGGAAGGGGGAGTCAACAACAGCTTATGGTGGAGGAGAAAACGAAATTTCAATTTCGAGTCACGAGCTTCGAGCCGTGAAAGAAGATGAAAACGTTGTTGGGAACTTCAAGTGGGGTTGGTGTTAAAAGAACGACCTGAAGCGGCTAGGGTTCAAGTTGGGTTGGTCAAGCTAGGTGCAAAGGAAGAACAATGAAGAACAAGGCTAGGGTTCGAGTGGGGTTAGCAGTCAAGGTGCAAAGGAAGAAGAAAGAAAGGCTAGCTAGGAGTGAACTTTGAAATGTCGAAAAGTAACGACTAAACCCCTTCAGCTATTTTTATTTATTTATGACAGTTATTTAATAAAAATCGGCGCAAATTTCACCGCCTTAGAATGTGCGTCATGAATTACAATTTTCACCACGATAATTACAAAATTGCCACCAAACCACTTTTTAAGGCGGTTCCAGTTATAACCGTCGTAGAAACGATGTCGTAAAAAACCCTTTTTTTTAGTAATGATCATTTAAAACTTTAGTCATTTTATTGATTAATTGGTGTAAATTTGCTAATAGTGGCTTGGTTTTGAATTTGGCTTTGTTTCCACTTGCAACAACTACTCTTGTGCATGAATTATTTCCAATTTATTGGTTGGTCCGATGCGCAAAATTGTATGAAGTGGTGATATGCTTGGGGTTGTAGTGTTGTTGCAACTGTTACGGTGGTGGGTGATAGAAGCCGGAGAAGAAAAAGGGCAGCAAAGAAAAGATGGTGGGACCAAATAGAGGAGAATGAATTTAGTTTTATTTTATTATTTTATTAAATTAAAGCTTAAATTTATATATATATATATATATATATATATATATATATATATATATATATATATATAAACGAAAACTTTGAAAGAGGGAAGGGAAAGGTTGTTTCAATTTAATTATTGGGATTATCGAAGAGTTTCAGCATGTGAATTAATTGCTGGAACAAAAAAAATGTTATAACTGATGGCATAGGAAATACTAAAGGCAATAGTTAATGATAGCAGCAGACTCAACGTCTAAGAAATGATAAGCTAATAGAATATGAGGAGTTACAATTTAATACGATTGACTAGAATTAATATGGAGGTCTAAGAGGCGTTTTTTCACAGATTTTTTTTTCCGAAAATGTTATTTTTAGGTATTTCAAAAAAATAGTTTGTTGTTTATTAAATTTGGGTTGAAAATATTTTTATATTTTCAAAAATATTTAAAAAATGTATATTATATTACAAAAATATCATTTTCATACCAAAGAACTTATTATATGTATTTAAACAACCACACTGAGCTGGACACTACATGTGGCAAAATAATAATAAAGAATCTTACAAATTTTTTCAATAAATTTCTTAACCACATTTTAGTATTAAAGAAATGCAACACCAAAATATTGCTTTCAGTAAAAAAACAAGTAACACAAAAAGAGACGCAAAACAAAACTTTAATCACATCCCAAGTAAAAACATAATAGATAATATGTTTTCATATCAATAATTAAATTTCAAAAACAACTACAACATGCTTGTCTTTTGTCTTTAAATTCATGGTCTTTTTGAAGTGTAGAATTTGAATTACTAACTAATATATAGGTATTGATATTCAAGGTATATTAAATTTTTTATATAATTAATATGATTCTCACTCCATAGGAATTTATATTTCCATCCTTTTTTCATGAAAATCATCTCAATACTAAATCAACATAAACATGAACATCTCACTTTCCCAGAATATTTTTTCATTACCTTCAAACAAACATTGAAATATACATTCACATTTTTACATTCTTTGGAATCCTAGAAGATTTTGTGAAACAAATATCCCTTAAGGCATAAGTCAATTTATATATTAAGATAAGATAGTCTATAAAAACTATAAACTTTTGATATAAATCTAAAAAACAAACTTATTTTAATCCCTTTAATTTAAGGAAAATCAAGTTTGTCCAATCTACTAATCACATTATCACTCAAAAGTAACTAGCATCAAAGACTAAAATTAAAACAATTTTTCTTAATAAGATACAATGTTGTTAATGGTGGATGGCGGTTCATGGCGGAAAGCCAAAAATCCGCCATAAAAATATGACGGATGGCGTAGTGAAAAATGGCAGACGTCATGGCGGACAAAAACAAATTATATACATATATATATATAATTATAAATAACCAAGTACCAATACCAAATAAACTCATTCAAATTAAAAAAAATAATGGATTGCATTCAAATAAACTAAAAAAGTTAAAAAAAAACGTGGTGTCAGATAGAAAAAAAAATGGGTGTCAAAAATAAAAAAGGGTGTTAAATAGAAAAACGAAAAAAAAGCTGCAGACATCAAAAAAATGGGTGTCAAACAGCAAAAAAAAGAAAAAAAGCGCACCACTGAAGCTACGTTCGTCGTCGATGTTGACATTCGTCGTTTGCCATTCACCGTCGTCCTCGCGTGCGTCGTTACCGTTCGTCGCCGTCATTCATCGTGCTGTTGGCCGCGTGCGGGTGAGGGGTCATGTGCGTCGCCTTCACGGGGTCGTGCTG
Source organism: Glycine max (assembly GCF_000004515.6). NCBI lineage: Eukaryota > Viridiplantae > Streptophyta > Magnoliopsida > Fabales > Fabaceae > Glycine > Glycine max. The sequence continues at coordinate 30,589,373 of NC_038241.2, forward strand.
TTGCCGTTCATCGCTGCTGGGTGCGGGTGTCTTGTGCTGTGTGTTCTCCCCGCTGTGTGTTGCGCTTTTGTAATAGAATATCGGGTAGGGTTGGGTTGAGTCAGCCCAACACCTACCACGCAAAAAACAAAAAAGTAAAAGCCGCTATTCCACATTTTCCGCAATTCCGCCATGGCACCACCATATGCAACCCACAACGCCACCGTTATTCGGTGACGTTTTTTTAAATTTCCGTCACGCTATTCCGTCATGGCCATTATTTGATAACACTGATAAGATAGCAAGTAGAAAAAAATTTAAGACAAATTTAACCATACATAATAGACCAAAATGATAATTGAGCCTATTTTGTATCTTCATAGTTTGCAATATTCAATAATAATATCTGTTTCTATATTTTGCATATCTGCATTTTGATTTTATCAATTCGTAAAAATTTCAAACAATTCCATCATGACTATTTACATTTATTCTGCTTAGTTAATGGGATTAGACTTATATTCCATCTATTTTAGGATGTAACATAGCAACATGCTAGAAGCAATATTCATTATACCAATCCTTCTGTATCTTTCATAAAAAATAATTGAAAGCATGTCATTTCCATTAAAACAACTGAACTACAAGACCTAAAACAAGAAACAGAAAGAACAAAAAAAGAACAATCTTTTGCATAAAAACCTACACAGAACACCATAATATTGAAAAGTTTTCAACTTTTCAAAATTATATTAGCTAATGAATTAGTAGCTATTCTTGTTTCTTTAGTACCTTTAGTAGTTCCTATACCTATCATGTTCTTGGATTGTTCACATGCCTCACATTTTTTATACTTTAGCTGCAACTTAAATAGGTGAATCCATGGAAGGCCATCATTGACCAATTTTCCACAAAATAGTCTTTTTTCGTTTAGCTTGCAGCACATATATTGTGGCTCAATATAATCTACTTAGTAAACATTTATATACAAAAACCACATAAGACTTTCCTCCTTGAGGTGATAGTCATGTTAAGTCAACAATTAAAAAGAGATTAGGGTAAATTAAAAATACTTAACGTGTTCCTCATTGACATTGAAATAACTTCATGTTAATGCTACCTCATGTATTCACACTCTGAAACAAATACTTATTTCAAAAAAGAAAAAAAAAAGAAACGTAAACTATTAAATGGTGGGAAAAGGTATAAAATGCTCTACATAATCTCCTAAAATACCAACACTTGGTTAAACTTATTCTTGGCAGCATCAAAACCCTGTGAGAATACACGGATTCTACGTACCATATCATACATGAATCAAACAAATAATTCAGGTAACTTATGGATTCTCGATTCAAAATAGTTAGCAGTTAACAGAATTCTTAACAATAAGGTAAGAGCCTAAATCTCTATAAATTTATGTTCGCCCTGTTCCCGAATCTCACGCTAAGGTTGTTGTATATTCCAGAAACCAATACAAGTCTAGGATCATCTTCAGGTATCTCTCGATCCTGCAATTCCACACACAAAGCAGTGAACATCAAGGGTACACTCAATGGGAAGATAGTTTGACCACTACTAAGAGCCTCATATCCTAGAGTTTAGTTTTTTATTTATTCAAATTCAAATACAATACAAGCATTTCAAACTATATAAAGTCATTTGGAGAACATAGAAATGGTCAAATGGAAATTTATTGTACTCTTCCATGCAAAAAGATGGAACACTTCCAACCATATGCGTTTAATTTTGATCCATGTAGTGTAATTACACCATCTAACCTTGAATTACCACACTACTAAATCAGAAATTAAACAAAACAATGTAACAAAACAAGATTGGATTGTAGTACAAAAAGGTTAGTGATAGTGGATAAAAATTAAACTCATTAATTATTATCTCCAATTGAGATAACAGAATTTTCAACCTCTGCAACTACGATTCATATATTTTTACCACAAATATGAATATACTGTGAAATATACGTTTAGGATATGATTGATATGCTTTCATTGTATAGCTAAAATTAGGGATTTCCTTATTTACTCTTCATTATTAGGTTTCCCTTATTATGTATCCATTCTTATTATAAATAAAGGTAGTGTGTGTGGTAATAACACACAACACAGGAAATCACTCTTCTTACATGGCATCAGTAGTTTAGGTTTTTGGATCCCCCTCTACTCTTCTTTTATCTTTTTCTTTTCAGCAGCAGCCCCTTTCTATTTTTTTTTCCTCATGTGAACAGTACTGCCACAGCTGTGAGCCCTCCCCATCGCTACTACAATCTCCTTTTGCCGGTGTGACCACATCACCGGGACCATCATCCTCCGACGAACCCAATGCCACAAGTCTCGCCGCAGTCAGCAGCCCCACGCGCCTGAACCAGTCTGGCATGTGACAGATTCCGACATACCCACTGCCGGCAATCCCACTCACTGCCCTTCCCCTACTCTAGCACACCTTTTTGGCCCCTGTTTGGTCCATTTTGGCTCTTTTTGGTGCTGATTGGTCACCTTTTACTGTTTTTCTTGGGCCTTATTTGGTTCCTATTTTTGTCATGGCTTCCGCTTCCACGGCTATGACTTTCACCAATGTACAGTTGATCCTGTGCGAAAAATTAACCGGGCAGCCAATTACAGCACATGGACCGCCGATGTTCAGCTTTGGTTCCAAGGCCAAGGCCGTGCCGATCACTTGACCACTCAGGCAAAGGATATTCCCACCTTGGAACAAACCCGTTGGAAGCAAGTTGATGCTTCATTATGCAGTGTCCTCTAGTTCACTCTTGCTCCCCACTTTCGACCACAATTTCAGGCATTTCCCACTTGTTATGAGGTATGGAATAAGTTTAAAAAGGTTTATTCCAACAATGTTCATAGTCTCTACAACGTCATAACCACCTTGATAAACACAAAATTGGAGAACATGGATATGCAGAGCTACCTTGGTAAGCTTGAACGCTTAATTGCTGATTATAACACTCTCATTCCTTTTACGAGTGATGCAGAGGCGTTTTATAAGCAGCACAGCTAGTTCTTTATGGTTCCCGCCCTTGCCGGCCTCACACCTGAACTTGAGGTAGTCTGCAATTAGATTTTGTCAGGTCCTGTTGTTCCTTCCTATGACGCGGTTAGTGAACAGCTGCTTCGCCTCTCCACTCTGCATGCCTTTGGATCATCCTCTGCACCGGCTGGAGATTCCTCTGCTCTTGTCTCCCATTCTTCTAATCATGGTGGCGAGACAAAGGTCGTGGTGGTCAACGACGTTCCAGATATTGCAATTATTGCAACATTTATGGTCATATTGAAGCCGACTGTCACAACAAGGCTCGCAATCAAGCGAAGTTAGTGAATGTGGCTCGAGTCACCTTCCCTGCCTAGCCTGCAATTGCTTCTCTTGCCTTGCCTGGAAATGTTACTATTTCTGCTGCTGAGTACAATGAATTGATTCAGCTTTGAGCAACCCAACCACCTACATAACATGTTACTGTTGTGGCTCGGTTTGGTAATCTTGTAGCTTTTATCTCCTAGTCCCCTTTTCTCAGACCCTGGATCCTTGACTCTGATGCCTCTGATCATATGAATGGTAACCAAAACCTTTTCTCTCATTTGTCCTTTTCAAATTCTTTGTCTCCTGTTACACTCGCAGATGACTCTCGGATCCCAATTCGTGGCATCAAACAAACCCACCCTCTTCCTAACTTATCCCTAAATTCTGTCTTATTTGTTCCTAGTTGTCTTTTAATTTAATATTAATTAGCAAGTCACTCGCACTCTTGACTATTATGTTTTGTTTGTTAACAATTTTGTTCTTGTACAAGATCGACGCATCAGAGAGACGATTGGAGCAGGACATGAGTCTGGAGGATTATACCAACTTTCATCGTCAATGGTCTGTGTCTCCGCTATCTCTATAGAACTTGCTCATCAGCATCTTGGTCATCCTAGTCTAAACAAAGTATGCCTTTTAGTTCCAAGTCTTTCTACCGTTAAGTCCCTTCAATGTGAGTCGTGCCATTTAGGCAAACATGTCTGTCATACTTATAATCCTTGTGTCGATAAACGTGCTATGTCACCTTTTGCTTTAGTTCACTCTGATATTTGGGGTCTCATTCGTGTCTACTCAACCTTGTAGTATTTCTATTTTGTTACCTTTATTAATGATTTTTCTAGATGTACTTGGATTTTCTTAATGAAAAGACGTTCTTATGTGTTTTCCATTTTCAAGATTTTACACTTGAAATTCAAAATCAATTTGATGTTTCCATTAAGATTTTACACAGTGATAATGCCTGCAAATATTTGTCCTCCCAGTTTTGCTCTTTTCTAACCTTGAAGGGAATTCTTCATGAGACCTCATATGCCCACACACCACAACAAAATGGTGTTGCCAAAGGGAAAAATCGTCATTTAGTTGAAACAGCTTGTACTCTTATCCTTCACTATAATGTTCCACATCATTTTTGGGGTGATGCACTTCTTACAGCCTGTTACCTAATCAGCCGCATGCCTTCCTCTGTCCTTGGAAATCAGGTCCCTTACTCCATTTTGTACCCTAAAGAACCTTTATACATTGTCCCTCAACGTGTCTTTGGTTGCACTTGTTATGTCCATGATCTTACACTAGGTAAAGATAAGCTTTCTGTTAAGTCCCTAAAGTGTCTTTTTCTTGGGTACTCTTGTCTTTAAAAAGGTTATCGTTGTTTTTGTCCTCAACTTCAACGGTATATTGTTCTACTGATGTTACCTTCTTTGAGAATATCCTTTTTCTCTCTAGTTCCATCGCTGGAGATATTCCTCTAAAGGTTCATGCTTGGTGGCCAAAGGATACACTCATATTTTTGGTCTTGACTACGGGACAACTACTACCCTGTGGCCAAAATCGCATTTGTGCATCTCTTTCTTGTTATGGCTGCCATTCAACATTGACCTCTGCACCAGCTAGACATCAAAATTGCCTTCTTGCATGGTGAGCTGCAAGTGTATATGGATCAGCTTCCTACCTTTATAGTTTTAGGTGACTCTCGGTTGGCATGCCGACTCTGTCGTTCTCTCTATAGTTTGAAGCAGTCTCCTCATGCATGGTTTGGCTGTTTTAACTCTGCCTTGCTCCAATTTGGAATGACCCGTTGTGAGGCTGATCACTCGATGTTTTTCATCCATTCTCCATCTGGTCATTGCATCCACCTTTTGTCTATGTTGATGACAGTGTCATTACTGACAATGATTCTGAGCGTATTCTTCACCTCAAATCTCATTTCCACAATTAGTTTCAAACTAAAGACATGGGTCTGCTCAAATACTTTTTAGGGATTGAAGTTGCCCAATCCTCCTCTGGCATTGCCATTTCCCAACGAAAGTATGCTCTAGATATCTTAACCGAGACCGGTATGCTTTATTGCCACTCCTATGGATTCAAATGTGAAGCTTTTCTCGGGTCAAGGGGAGCCATTGGAAGACCCAGGAAGATATCGTCCTTTGGTGGGTAGACTCTTAGATTCTTAGAATGTGAGTTTAGGCCTAACTCAACCCCAAAAGCTAGCTCTAGGGGTGAGGGTTGTCCTTCACTAATATACTCTTACTTGACTTTATCTTTAGCCGACATGGGACTTAGGTTTTTCCCAATACACCCCCTCATGCCCAACACTTCTTGGACTTGGTGCGTTCCCAATACACCCCTTCATGCCCATCACTTCTTGGGCTTGGTGCATGGATAACAATGGTGGGTGACCCTTTTGAATAATATTGGATATGCTCTGATACCATCTTAAATTCTTAGAATGTGAGTTTAGGCCTAACTCAACCCCAAAAGCTAGCTCTAGGGGTGAGGGTTGCCCCTCACTTATATACTCTTACTTGACTTTATCTTTAGCTGACATGGGATTTGAATTTTTCCCAATACACCCCCTCTCATGCCCAACACTTCTTGGGCTTGGTGCGTGGCCCTTCTAAATAATATTGGATATGCTCTTGTACCATCTTAGATTCTTAGAATGAGAGTTTAGGCCTAACTCAACCCCAAAAACTAGTTCTAGGGGTGAAGGTTGCCCTTCACTTATATACTCTTACTTGGCTTTATCTTTTGCCGATGTGGGACTTGAGTTTTTCCCAATATAGACTAAATTATCTTACTGTCAATAGACCCAACATCACTTTTGCAGTCGGTGTGCTTAGTTAGTTTCTGAACGACCCGACTAATAGTCATTGGAATGTTGCAATGCACATACTTCGATATATCAATAATGCATCGGGTCATGGATTGATATATGAAGACAAAGGCAATGCTAAAGTTGTTTGTTACTCTGATGCTGATTGGGCAGGATCACCGTCACACAAGAAGTCCACCTCTAGGTATTGTGTCCTTATTGGAGGAAACTTGATCTCATGGAGAAGCCTGAAGCGAAAAACCATTGCTAAATTCAGTGCCATGGCAGCAGCTGCATCTGAGAGATCACATGGCTTAGGCAACTTCTCCAACACATAAAATTTGGAGACATTCAGCATACCAAACTATTATGTGACAACAAGGCTGCTCTCCACATTGCTTCAAACTCGATCTTTCATGAGTAGACTAAACACATAGAGATTGATTGCCACTTTGTGTGAGAGAAGGTACTCTCAAGAGAAATCACCACTTAGTTTGTCAACTCCAATGATCAACTAGTAGAGATGATCACAAAATCCCTCAAGGGCTCTCGTGTTGACGGTATTTGCAGCAAACTTGGTTCATATGGCATATATGCTCCAGCTTGAGGGGGAGTGAAATGTGAAATATATGTTTAGGATATGATTGATATGCTTTGATTGTATAGCTAAAATTAGGGATTTCCTTATTTACTCTTAATTATTAGGTGTCCCTTATGTATCCGTTCTTATTATAAATAAAGGTATCGTGTGTGGTAATAACACACAACACAGTAAATCACTCTTCTTACATATAAACTATCACTATCAAGAGAAAATATTTCAAAGCACATAAAAAAAAATATGATGCATCACTAAGGCGAATAACTCACTTTTAGGCCTTGGTAATATGCTTCTACTGCAGGAAATGAAGGGGTAATTCCACGAGCTCGCATCATGTCCCATATGTAGTTAGCAGTGGTATATCCCCCAGTCTACCATTAAAGAAATAAGAACAAAATCACACTTTAAAATCCAGGGCAACAAATATAAACTTTGTATCAAGCACGTAACAAGATATAGTTTGCATACCTTTTCCCCCGCAGCTACAAATAGGAGCTCACTTCCCAATTTGTTATTCACAAAAATGTTTCTCTCATTCATCCTTACCTACATATACAAAATTAAATTTAAAGTCTTTAAACAGATCATATAAATCACATTGTAGTGAAGTTGATGACGAAGCTATGATACCTACCAGAACATCTTGAGCCATTTGCATTCCTTTTTCAGTGTACCCAATCATTGCCCCTTCTGCAAGTGTCTGCAGTCGTGTTAGTTGGTATAACTCAATATGCATTTTATACAAATTATTTTAAAAAATTCATTAAGTAGCAGTGTTCAACAAGGTAGGGGGGATACAAATTGTCAGCCACACATACCATGTCTAAAAGTTAGAAGAAAGACAGGAAAACAAGTAGAAATTAGGGAGAATAACAAAATTCTGGCACACCCAAACGCCACTGCCACAAGGATACTTATCCATTGAACTACAAGATTTGGTATTGAAAATCTTAGAAACCGTATGACCAAAACTCACCACAAAAAGTTCTGAAGCAACAGGCCTGTCCAGCCTTAGGTGGTTCTCAAAAGTTTGAAGACCACGTTCAATATCTCCTGCATGACAATAGCACCTGCATAATAATGGTAAACATAGATAAACTGATTTTTTTGGCAACTGCAATTGGAAAACAATACCAGTAGCATAAAACAGAATGAAGAAAGAAGGAACCAGTCTACAGCCTAAAAAAGTTCAAATTGAAACCACATTCACTTAACCAACCATACTGCAACTGAGTAGAGCAAGTTTGATGATTACATCCATGCCTTTTTACTAGCAATTCATAACTATTAGCAGCATCCTCCAATTGGGCTGGTTCAGTGAAGTTATTTTGTAGAAATTTAAGGGAAAAAGGAGGAAAAGAACAAATTTTGAAGAATATTCTAAATTAACCAAGTGCTTTTATTATAGTAAATTAGTAATAATAATCAAGGTCCAGTATTAGTGTAGTATATCTAGTAAAAACATAACCTGATAAGATTACAAACATAACAAGACTCCAAAACGATATGCAACTTAACAGTTTCATATCTAGCACTGGGAATTATGTCAACTGTTAAGCAAATCCTGCAGATGTAGCAACAAGAATTTAAAGCATGACATCTGCTTGGCTGACACTAGGCCCTAGGGAGTGATAGTGCCTTATTAGTAATTGGCACTGTCACTTACCGAGTGATTGCAAAACATAACTTTGTTTGTCGCCACAATAGTCATTTTAAAATTGCAGGCTTGGCAAAACATATTCATTTAGTAACCTTATCAACCATTCATTATTATATACTTGACTAATTATTTAAATTGGACATGTCTTCCGTTTTTGGAGACACTCCATTTCTTAAACATATTGCTTCTGGTATTCATGAAACTCTCCTTTATATTCAAATGTACAATTCTCATTAAACAACTTCCTTTAGAAGAATGCCAAGAAAAATTAGAAGACCAAAATCTACAATGGTTCTTCATAGCTTAATCTTAAATTACATCCCATACACTAGAAAGCATTAAATGACCAAGATATGTATAATTCATGCATTAAAGAAGTTTGTTAAATGCATTAAAGAAATAACATTAGAAGAAAGTAGGTGTTTTTATAACAATTCAATAGAAAAGTTTTGAATATTGGAAAATGAATAAACTGTAAGTGTATATAAGTAACTAACTCTGGTTAGTTTTATAACTGTAGTCAGTTGACAGTTAGCTCTAGTTAGACTTCCGTTACAACTGAATCTCAGCAGTATAAATACAGCTCTTGTAAGAGATCTCAAAGGCTTCATAATATTTTCTAAGTGCAATATACAAATCCCTTTTCTCTTCTCTAGAGTTTCTACATGCTATCTAGAGCTCTCTGATCCTTTTTCATGGCATCCACAAATTCTAGTGCAACTCCGGCCAACGACAGTGGCCCAACTCCAGCGAACAACTCCGGTGCGACTCCGCTCGACGCGGTTCCGATGAATCAAGATGTTTCTTCATCATTCCCTATGAAATTTTTTGCATCAAATCACAGAAAAGTTAGATGATAAGAACTTCCTGCTATGGCAACAGCAAATCAAGCCAGTGATTGCTGCACTTGGACTCAATTACTTCGTTGTGACTCCTCAAATCCCTCCGCAATACCTTTCTGATGAAGATCACGATCTTCATCGCATTAACCCTCTCTTCTTGATCAAGCAGAAACAAGATCAGTTTCTCCTTGTTTGGCTTCAGCCTATGCTCTCGAGCTCCATGCTTCCTCGAGTTCTTGGATCAAGACACTCGTATCAAGTGTGCGACAAGATTTATGCATATTTTCATCACCAGATGCGAACAAAGGCACGACAGCTCCGACCGGAGCTTCGTCAAACAACACTAGATAATTGTTCAGTTTTCGATTTCCTCTCTCAGATCAAAGTGCTCATTGATGCGCTTGCTTCGGTAGGTGATGTTCAACCTATCGCGAGCACATGGATGCGATTCTAGAAGGACTTCCTAGGGATTTTGACTCGATCATCACTCTAATTGAAAGTCGTCTACCACACATCACCATTGAAGAGGCTGAAGGATACATCCTAGTGCAGGAGCTACATCTTCGCAAATACACCAGACTCGAATCTTCAAGTAATTCCTTCACGCCAACAGTAAATCTCACTCAAGCGAGTTTGTCGCACTCCAATGAGAGTGACAACTGGAATTCGTACTCCGACACCAATGTTGTGTATACAAATCAGTATTTTTCATATTCATGAGGTTTTGGTGGTCGAAATGGTCGTGGCAGAGGCGGTTTTAACTGTATTCGTGGACGAGGTGGTGGTCGCAGCGGTCGAAGCTCAGTCCAGTGTCAAGTTTGTTTCAAGTACAATCACATAGCTCTGACTTGCTACAATTGATTCAATCCTCAGTATCAAGCTGCCAATGGTGGTAACGATAGCAATTATGGGAACAACAATCACAATAACTGGTCTCACAATCAGAATCAGAAGCAGAATTGGGGTCAGAATCAGAACCAAAACAACAACTGGAACAATTCTTCTAATTCCAATTGGAGTTCACAGAAAAGTCAAAATCAGAATCATAACTCTCAGAACTCTATAACTAGGCCTCCACAAGCAATGGTGGCAAATTTTGACTCCAATGCTTCATCATCTTGGTTTCCAGATTTTGGAGCGTCCTTCCATGTGACCAATAACTCAGAACATCTAGCAAACTTCTCCTTTTTTTGGGTCCAAACCAGATCTTCATTGGTAATGGACAAGGTCTGAATATCTCAGCCTCTGGTCATTCCAATTTTGTTTCCCCTTTCAGTTCTAATGTCAAACTTATTCTTAAAACAAGCTTCTTGTTCCTCAAATCACTAAGAACCTAATTAGTGTAAGCAAATTTGTCAAAGATAATCATGTTTTCTTTGACTTTCATGCTAATCGTGGTTTTGTTAAATCTCAGGATTCCAATAAATCATTCTTCAAGGAGATGTTGAATCTGATGACTAGTACCAGTTTCCCAATCTTCAGTTTTGATCTGATATGTCTTCTCCAGCTTGCATAAACACTGTTTCTTCTGTTGATTGTAATAATATTGTGCCTGACTCTGTATATATTTGGCACCTTAGGCTAGGTCACCTCAATTCTCAAGCTTTAAAGCTTGTGCTTAATCATTGTAATTTCAAAATTCCTGTTAAAGATGAACTGTCCTTCTGTTCTGCTTGTTGTATGGGCAAGATTCATAGATTTCCTTCTAAGCTTTCTCAAACTGTATACAATTCTCCTTTGGAATTAATATACAGTGATCTGTAGGGTCCTGCTCCTATAAATTCTCATTGCCAATTTCGCTATTATATGTCATTTGTTGATGCTTATTCAAGGTTTACTGGGATATATTTTCTAAAGAATAAATCTGATGCTTTATCTGTTTTTAAACAATTCAAGTCACTTGTTGAATTGCAATTTAACAAAAAGATTAAAGCTATTCAAACAGATTGGGGACAGGAGAATTTCAAGTTTTCTCTTCCTTTTTGTCAGAATTGGGGATCATTCATAGGCTGACTTGTCCACACACACATTACCAAAATGACATGGTGGAAAGAAAGCATCGTCACATAGTGGAGTTGGGTCTCTCTTCTTAGTTATGCATCCCTTCCTCTTAACTTTTGGGATCATGCTTTTCAAACTGCTGTATATCATGCAAATCAATTGCCCTCAGCTCCTCTTAAGTGTGATATCCCTTATACTGTTCTTTTTCAAACTGAACCTGATTATCAGTTTTTTAAGAGTGTTTGGTTGCTCTTGTTTTCCTTTCTTGCGCCCTTACCATTCTCATAAACTTGAGTTTAGGTCCTCTGAATGTGTGTTTTTGGGTTACTCACCCAGTCACAAGGGCTACAAATGCATGTCCTCTTCTGGTAGAACTTTTATTTCAAAAGATGTCATTTTTAAGGAACATCAATTTCCTAATACAAAACTGTTTTCTACCTCTTCTTCCAGTTCTGTTCCTACTGCATCTTTTTCCACTACCTTACCTGTCATTGAGTCTCTTTCTGATCCTCCTCCCTCTTCAAATTCATCTCAGCCTCAAAGCCAGATTTCCTCACCCTCTATTGAGTCTCCCAGTTCTGACATTCCTGTCTCACAGTCACCTGATCCTGCAAAGTCAGGATACAGCAGCTTCCCCAGCTACCGTTCATAATGGTACACAACAGTCTGATGCTCATCCTCAGTTGTCTCTAACTGAATCTCAGAATTCCCCACCTCTCTTGTTAGACCAGAAAATGTGCATCCTATGGTTACAAGAGCTAAAGCTGGAATAGTACAGCCAAGGATTCATCCTTCCTTGCTTCTTGTTCATACTGAACCCAATTAAGTGAAACAAGCACTTCAAGACTCCAAGTGGTTTTCTGCTATGATTGATGAGTTTCAGGCTCTTAAAGGAACAATACTTGGACCCTAGTTCCTCTTCCTCCCCACAGAAATGCAATTGGATCGGGTATTCAGAGTTAAGGAAAACTCTGATGGCAGTATAAATAGGTACAAAGCCAGATTGGTGGCTAAAGGTTTTAACAAAAAGTTTGGGTTTGATTTTCACAAGACATTCTCTCCTGTGATTAAACCAGTGACAATTCGGGTGATTTTTTTTTTTTTGAACGGCCAAAATTATATTAAATATAGAATAGAAGATACATAGTACCAGAGGTACTACAAGAAGCCACAGGAGGTAGGTTCTCCTGTGACAGAAAAGTAAATAAAATTATGCAACATCCCAACAGAAACAATTCAACCCAACCCAACAACACTAACTCTACTTAAAAGCCAAAGCCATAGATGAAGACCATTGGTGAAAAGGAACATTAAAATCCTTTTCCCACCCCCTCATCCAAGACCAAGCTAGGAAAATTGTATTATCCAACAGCCTTGATATGACAAAAGGATGATTGTTGAAGATAATGTCATTTCTGAGCTTCCATATTAATGTTGTAGCTGCTATCCACCAAATTTTCCACCTTCTGTTAGTATCCTTCAATCCTGACATGGGAGAGTGCTGGAGGAAATTATCCATAGGCTTACAATGGAGCACTCTAGGTTCCTTAACCCATGAGTAAAATTCCCACCATAGAGGCATAATTTTGTGACACAAGAAGAATAAGTGAGAGGCAGATTCAGCTTTGTTTTGACAAAAGGGGCATAGATCATTTTCAATAGTAACATGCCTCCTAATTAGATTATCCTTAGTGGGCAATCTGTCCCATAGAAGTCTCCAAGCAAAAACTAGGGCTCTAGGAGGGATTTTGATGTTCCATAGGTGCTGGAAACCAAGGCACTGATCTTCATCAAGATGATCAACTTTGACATGAAGATAGGCAGAATTAGTAGAGAAAATTCCTTTAGGGTCAGCTCCCCACACCCAAGAGTCTTTCAAAGATGCAGATGGACTAATTGCAGCAGTTTGATCAATAAACTCTGAGGCTCTTCCCATTTCATTATCAAACAGATTGCGCCTCCAAGAGAAGCTCCATTCCCATCCAGATTCAGAAAAGGATCCCATGCTTGCCACTGTCTGAAGTTTTTGAGATGAGACTTGATATAATTCAGGGAATTTATCTTTTAGCCTTGTCCCTCCTTCCACCCAAGAGTCCTCCCAAAAAAGAATTTGATCACCCCTTCCCAGCTTCCAAATGAACTGCTTTGAAACATCTGTCATACTGCTGTGGTTAAATGTGGACCTCAAATCAGACCACCAATATGAAAAGTGCTGCCTTGTGGACCCCTCATCTAGGCCTCTCCATCCCCTGTACTTTGAAATTAAAATTTTATTCCACAATTGATCTGGGTGCTGAAACATCATCCATTTCCATTTGATTAGGAGAGCTTTGTTGAAAGCTTTAATGTCTTTAACTCCCAATCCTCCCCTTTCTCTAGCAGCACATACTTGACTCCAAGCCACCCAAGCTATCTTCTTCCCTTCTTGGTTACCACCCCAAAGAAAATTTCTTTGAATGGTAGTGAGCTTGTTAATCGCTGCTGAAGGGGCCCTGAAAAAAGACATGTAAAACAAGGGCAGAGCTGTTAAGACAGCATTAGTTAGGGTGATTCTACCAGCCATTGATATGCTTCTCTGCCTCCATTTGTTCAATCTAGCCTCGAATTTATTGATAATAGGTTCCCACACCACCCTCCTTCTCGGATTAACACCTATAGGAAACCCTAGGTAGCAGAAAGGAAGCTGCAATGGTCCACAGTTCAAGAAATCAGCAGCACATCTAGTCCACTGTTCAGACTGGCCAATTGCTCCAAGTTGGCTCTTAGCAAAATTGATTTTCAGGCCAGAAGCTATTTCAAAGCTTCTAAGAATAGCCTTGATAACCCTAACATTCTCCATGGAAGCTTCCCCAAAGAAGATGGTATCATCCGCAAACTGAAGAATATTCATTGGGACCTTGTTCTTCCCTACCATAAAGCTGTGAAATAAATTTCTGGACACTGCTTCCCTCATCAATCCTGTTAGCCCTTCAGCAGCCAAGACAAATAATAAAGGGGCCAAGGGATCCCCTTGTCTCAATCCTCTTTGAGGCTTAAATTCTTCAGTTGGGCTTCCATTTACAAGAATGGATATTGAAGCTGATGAAAGACATCCTTTAATCCAGCCAATTCACTTTTCATGGAACCCCATTCTTCTCATTATATAAAAGAGGAATTGCCAGGACACAGAGTCATAAGCTTTTTCAAAATCCACTTTAAACACCAAGCAAGGTTTCTTTAGCCTCCTAGCCTCCTCAACCACCTCACTAGCAATCAAGACTCCATGTAACAGCTGTCTTCCCTTAACAAATGCTGACTGTCTTTCATCAACAAGGTGATTCAGAACCTTACTTAGCCTATTAGCTAAGATTTTAGCAATTATCTTGTATACACATCCTATAAGGGATATGGGTCTGAAGTGATTAATATGTTGAGGATCCCTGAGCTTAGGAATAAGAGCAATGAATGAAGAATTAAGGCCCTTAGGAAAAGCAGCATTCACATGAAATTCTACTAAAAACCTTAGGAAATCAGGTTTCAGCTCATTCCAAAAATGCTTGATAAATCTGAAATTAAGCCCATCTGGCCCTGGGCTTTTATCATTGTCACAAGCCCACACTGCAGAAAGAATCTCCTCCTCTTTAAATGGCTCAACCATCAAATCTCTCTGGATTGGGTGCAGAACATTAAAAGCAACTCCATCTAAGTTGGGTCTGAGCAAATGAGGTTCAGAAAATCTGCTCTGAAAATGATGCATTACCTCAGCCTTAATCATTGTAGGGTTTTCTACCCAAGAACCATCAATCAGCAGTCCCCTCACAGCATTTCTCCTTCTGCTGTAATTAATGATTCTGTGAAAATATGAAGTATTGTTGTCTCCCTCTTTAATCCACCTGCTTCTAGATTTCTGTCTTACAAAGGACTCATGGATAGTTGCCTTTTCCCAAAGATCAGCTTGAGTCTTCTTGAGCTCCTAGATTTGCTGATCAGAAGGTTGTGCTGGTAGAGAATTCTCCAGATCATTTAGCTTTTGCTGAATCTGCTTGACTTTGTTACCCAAGTCTCCAAAGTTTTCTTTACTCCAGTTTTTCAATCTTTGCTTGAGGGTCTGAAGTTTACATTTCAGCACATATCCACCCCACCCTGTAGGTTTAGATTCAGACCAGCAGTCTTTCACCACCTTGTGATAATCTTTGTTCATTAACCAACCATCATACACCTTAAAAGGCTTAGGGCCCCAATCAATGCATTTAGATTGCATAAATATAGGACAGTGATCAGAATAATTTCTTTCAAGTATAAATTGAGAACTATCAGGCCACTTAGATAACCATGCATCAGAGACCAGCACCCTATCCAGTTTGCTTTTACAGGATCCATTTGGCCTAAACCAGGTGAACAGCTTACCCACACAGGGGATATCATCAACCTCCATATCGAGCAGCCAATCATTGAATTCAGTTATCAGATTAGAATCTGAATTACTATGATTGTTACCCAATCTTTCAGAGGGATGTCTGATACAATTAAAATCCCCTACAAGACACCAACAGTCCTCTTGAGATTGAAGCTTCCTTGTACTCAAAGACTGCCATAACTGTCTTTTACCTTCTACATCACAAGGAGCATAAATATTAGCCACAACCACTCTCTGCATGTCAGCCATCCAAACCCCTCCCAGCAGAATAAGACCCTTTTCTGACAGTCTGAAATCAACCTTAAAATTGTTATTATTCCAAATACATAGCATCCCCCCAGCAGTGTTCACAGCTGGATACCATTCCCAAGCAAAATCTGAGTGTCCCCACAAGGCTTGAGCAGCTGCCTTATCAAGAGAATCCCTCTTAGTTTCTTGCAAACAAAGAAGATCCACTTTATGCTTCCCAACCAAATACCTGATAGAGGCCCATTTAATACCTCTACCCAACCCTCTAATGTTGTAGGATAGGATATTCATGTATGAGCTTTCCTATTCCCCAACTCCATAGCTTCCTTTCTGTCCCTAGATTCCATATTAGCATAGTGTTGAATGAAATCAGAGTGTTCTGTTTCAGCCTCCATGCCTATACTCTTTCCAACATCCCATAGTTGGTGGGCCTCCTCCATCACCTCTTTGCTACATATAATCTGGCTTTTTAACCTGCTGTCTGCCTCGAAGTGGCTCGGGTTGTGGGTCTTGTCGCGTTTATCAGTAATGGCCTGCATGTCATCATCTTCTTCTTGTAAATGGATTTTCTTTTCCACAGATTGCATGTTACAAGGTTTATTCAGGGGGTGTCTTTGTCTAACATAGACTTTAGAGTATTTATCTGGTGTCTCTTTAGGGTGTTGGGCTACAGAACAAATTTTTTTCTTTTTGCACCTCTCAGACATCAGTAATGGGCCCATGTTATGACTGGGCCCAACATCACCACTAGACTGCTTGGGGTACAGGTCCGAATGGGGTTGAGGGCACCTTATCTCTTCCTCTGCTTCCCCTTTATAATATACTTCAGAATTCACTTTATCTCCTTCATTCAAATTATTTCCTTGTTGCTGACTATTATCTTTTCGAGCAGCAATCTGAGTCGCGTCACAGGTTATCATTTTAGAGAAAGCCTTCTCGTTATCCGTTGCTGCCCTGCTAGGTTCAAGGTCAACCTTTGCCAAATCGGGATCATGAGTTTCCCCTTCGATACCTTCTGCCTCATCACTGTGGGTACCGTGATATTGGGTTTTACCCATTGGACCGAATTCACGGCAGTACCCATCAGTCTCTTCCCCTGACCACTAGTTATTGCGGAAGCCCGATTTGTTGGATAATTCCGGCGAGAAGGATAAGTTAGTATCCTTATCGTCGTCGGCGTCACCAATATCTCCACCGTCATCCGAGGGTATCTCCTCCGACCAGTCGTCGGACGGAGCCAATCCTTTCTGCTTCGTCCCGCCGTGTGCCCCTGTTTCCTCCACAAACCACACCCTGTACTTAAACTCACCCACCCGAACAGCAACCTCTCTCCTTATTGACGGAGGGAGAGGTGTCCTCACTAGTATCCGAGCACGGTCAAGCCTTCGGCGGTCCTCTGTGTCGTCGTCCAGCTCAATGACGTCGCCGATGAAGGAGATGGCTTTCTTGAAGTGTTCGACTTCCCAGACCTCTAACGGAAAGCCCCATACTTGGATCCACACCACCCTGTTGTTAGGTCGACACCCCGGCCTCCATTTCTCCAGGGAATAGAAGAGTGAGTTGCCACTGTCTTTCTCCGTTTGGATGATGAGTTGTGCTTTTTCGTCCGTTACCCCTGAGAGGAGAATCATGTCATCTCCGAGGAATCTGGTACGAACGTTGTACCCCAATTCCCAAGCAATACGATCTTCTAGAGTCTCCACTGCCATAATCTCCTTTAACTTCCCCACCCAAGCATCTTTACACCAGAGACCCCTACCTGCGTACGGGGTAAGCATTATAGATGGTACTACAGTTTCATTGCTCCTGTTATCACCTGAAAGCTTCCCCATAGTCATCACTTCCACATACGATCTCCGATAGGGATCAGTAGGAGCATCGCAGAGTTTGGGAGACGTGTTAATGAGGTTTCTTCCAATAGCAGTGTTTTGCTGCATCCCTTCAATCCTTGCTGTCCTCATGAACCTAGGTAAGTTGACAAACAGTTTATGCTCATTGATGAAGATATTGTCCAACTTTACCTCCAAACCTTTTGTGTCCGAGACTCCCTTGAAACGCACGAAACCATACCTCTGACCTTCCCTATTGCGCCTTTTCGCTATGTAAACTTCTCTCACATCACCCCATTTTTTAAAATGCTTCCACAGCAACTCTTCATCAGCTTTGTCAGGAAAATGGGTGAAGTAGTATGACGTAATGTCATCCTTATCCCTCCAGTTGATGTGGTAACGTGTAGGTTTACCCCTTGCCACTATGTGCTGCGTTTGATGGTCAGCCTTCAGGGTCTTCTTCAAACCTTTCGCGATCTTTTTACTAATCACCTTAGTCCATACTCCTTCGTCGTCTCCAGCATTGTCCCATCCACAGTTATTGAAGTGCATCCCAACAGTTGGTTTTTCCTTTCGATCCGTGCTTCTCCACCTTCTTGTCCAGCTACTGTTTGCTCTAAGAGAGGCTCTGCCTCTCAACCTATCTCCAAGGTCCTTATGATGAAGCTTATACTCTCTAGGATGGTGTTTTTCACTTTCCCACGTTCTCACTCTCTCGATTCCTCTCCCTCTCCCTCTGTCATACTCTCTATGTCTCTCTCTCACTTTGTTTCTCTCTCTCTCTCTCGAGACCTCTCTCTCTCTCTTACTTTCTCTCTCATCTCTCACCACCAAGGCACTTGTTATGTTAAATTACAAAATGTATATCAATTCGGGTGATTTTAACTCTTGCTATCACTCACAAGTGGCCCTTGCAGCAATTGGATGTAAATAATGCCTTTCTTAATGGGCTGTTAGTGGAAGAAGTTTACATGACTCAACCTCCAGCTGAATAAAGCAATTTATGGGTTCAAACAAGCTCCTAGAGCTTGGTTTGAGACGCTCAAAACTACTTTGCTGCAGTTTGGGTTTACTGACAGCAAATGTGACCCATCTTTATGCATTTACAAGACTTCCTCCACTATTACCTATATTTTAGTCTATGTTGATGAAATTATTATAACTGGTAATTCACCTTCTTTGGTCCACAAGTTAATTCAGCAACTCAATGCCTCATTCTCTCAAACAGCTGGGTTCTTTAGACTATTTTTTGGGGATTGAAGTTCATTCACTGTCCAGTGGAGCACTCTTAATGACTATATCCAAGTACATTTGAGATCTGTTGCAAAGGACAAATATGTTGGAGGCAAAGCCCATTTCTTCACCCATGACTTCAAGCTTCAAGCTCTCCAAACATGGGTCGGATTTACTGCAGGATCCTTCTTTTTACAGGTCTGTTGTTGGAGCCCTGCAGTATGTGACCATCACTCATCCTGAACTTAGTTTTGCTATTAACAAGGTTTGCCAATTCATGGCCTCACCTCTTGAATCCCACTGGACAGAAGTAAAGAGAATTTTGAGGTACCTTAAAGGTGCTCCCCATTATGGTCATATTCTGTATCCTGCTTATCATCAACACCTTTTCATTAGGGGTTTTGTGACTCTGACAGGGCTTCAGACCCAGATGACAGAAGATCTACTTCTGGTGCAGCAGTGTATGTTGGCCCTAACTTGGTATCTTGGTGGTCCAGAAAGCAGAAAGTGGTCTCCAAGTCCAGCACTGAAGCAAAAAATAGGAGTTTAGCTGCTGCCACAGCTGATATCCTCTGGATTCAGACTCTCCTCCAGGAACTTGCAGTTCCTCATACTACACCTCTAGTGCTTTGTGACAATTCAAGTGCAGTGCAGCTAGCTCATAACCCAGTTCTACATGCTAGAACCAAACACATGGAGTTGGATGCGTTTTTTGTAGGAGAAAAGGTCCTCACCAAGCAGCTAGTGGTTCAGCATATCCCTGGGACAGACCAGTGGTTTCTAAACTAGGTCCTCACCCAGTTCTACTTACCAAGCCCTTGTCTCCTTCTAGGTTTACCTATTTGAGTTCCAAACTCAATGTCACTGAGCTACCTTTGGTTTCTCAGCCCCATTGAGTTTGCAGGGGGTGTAAGTGTATATAAGTAACTAACTCTAGTTAGTTTTATAACTGTAGTCAGTTGACAGTTAGCTTTCAGTTACAACTGAATCTCAGCAGTATAAATACTGCTCTTGTATGAGATCTCAGAGGCTTTGTAATATTTTCTAAATGCCATATACATAACCCCTTTTCTCTTCTCTAGAGTTTCTAAATTATAGAATGCTAAATGTTCACTAATTAGTAAAATTTTATAGCTTTAAAATATTATATATTCTATAAGGATTTTTTGTTTTGTTTTAAAAAACAAAATTATATTGCAAAAGCAACCCCTTATCTACCTGAAAGCATCTTTCAAAAGAAGCAATAGACTCAAAGTAATTATTTACATGTTAACCACATATAAAATAACACTACTTTCCTATGCACACAAGTAGCTACTTCCCAGAAAGGGTACGGAAAGGAGCTACCCAAGAGGAAAATACCTATTCAACAAATTTCTCTAGCATCCATGTGTGTGTGTGTGTATAATTTGATTCCATTCCCCTCATTTATGGGCCATGGCAACTGGAGGGTGCTTAGCTTTGTTGTGTTTTATTGTTGTAAGAAAGAGAATATTAAAATTATTGTTGTGTTTTATTTCTGTGAAAAAGTTACATTTATATCACAACTCACAAGGGAATCTCTTTAGCCAAAAGACATTAAATGGACATGATGTTGCAGCAAAAGTGTTGTGTTAAAAAAAGCAAGGCAAAGAAAAAGGAACCGGTGCTTCTAGTACTGATCTTAAAGATTTAAGTTTTGGTGGTGATGAAGAAACATGAGCTAATGAAGACTTAGGAATGTCCATTAGTTGGTAGCAATAGAAAGAAGCAAATGCCAAAAAGGGGGAGGATGAGAAGTAAAATTAAGGAGGCCAATGGTCATTACCAATTAAAATTTTGGGACTGTAGCTGTTCTCTCTAATGACATTGTTATTTTCTTCAGATTGTTTGGTGACTTTGTTGTTCTTTCCTTTTTAGCATTTATATATTTGAGTCTACAACACTTTATGGTGTTAACGTGTCCTTTATGATAATATAATTTTCTTGAAAAACTAACTTACCAATAAAAAGCTATTATTTGGTAATATGCATGTTATCAAGTTATCTGAATAAAACAAACTATAGAAATTAATAACATACAATAGATTACCTAATTACTTGCATCAGAATAAAGAGATCAGGAGTTTTCCCCTTCTTGTTCAGCATGTCCAAAAGTGTGTCCGTCAACTGCCACAATAAGATAGCAAACATGCATATATTAAAAGATGATTTAAAAAATAAATTACAAATCAACAAGTGTGAAAATAAAATCAATTTTGAATAGGAAATAAAAACGAAAAATGTCAAGCAGTTAAGGTGGACAGAGAAAGAATCCACGTGTGATGGCATCACAAACCAGAAGTGAAGAATAATAATGGAAAAAATCAAAGTGACGAGAGAAGGTGATCAAGTTCGATTATTGAAGACTTCCTAAGCCTTTATTTTCAAGCTGGACTCTAATTAGTTTGACCACCACATTAAAATGGCACGTTTTGACATATAAACAAACCTGCAATTAGTAGGCCAAAATCTGATCAAATTTAATGTAGGGGACCGGTTACTTCATGAAAAACAAAATTGAAATAAGATATTTGGCTGTGATACAATCCCTTCATTAACTAAATTGGCAGAAAAAAATGCTTTAACAGCCAACCAGAAGTTGCTCTTTTTAATTTATTTTTTTCCTTACATCTAGAAATATAAATCTCTGAAAAACATACAGAACTAATGATCAAATTTAAATGTTGGTGTTGTACAATATATTATCTAAATAAAATAGAAATTGCAGCTTTCTCCATCACATATAATGTATACAATAAATAAACTAAAAAAGCTAAACAAACTCCAAGTTAAGTGCAGTAGTTTGTAGAATACACAACTCCATAAAGCCTTCATAGACATTCATTATTGATATGTAGAATATAAAACAATGAATGTCAATTCCTTTTACCAGAATGTCTCTTTCCATTATTCCAACCCCCCCCCCCCCCCCAGCTCCCTCCCAAAACAAAAAAAGATGGCACAGTTCACAGGTAGGGAATTTCATTGAAGTAATTTAAATAAACCACAGCAATTCATTTACATAGCATACCAGAAAATTTTGACAAAAGACACACCTGATATCTATTTCAAATTTAATGGACGATTACATGATTATTAGTATCGTACACAATACAATGTGATTCTTCAGCGTGGCGATATGAATCATGGGTTGTATCGTTTTAGAGCCTGAATCGCACATGAATTGTGTGAATCGCATCTCGCATGCGAATCGTGTGATGTTTACATGGTAGGTTGCGGCACCTTGTTGCCCAAATGCCATCGAGCCACAACTGGCCATCACAGCTGGAGCGGTGATTTTCGCAGCCAAAATCATGAAAATTGGCCACTGGAGCAAGCAAATTGTGCTGCACTGCATATCTACAGGTTCTGTCTGCTTGCTGTTAGTGGCTCGAGAAGAAAGATGACCCATAGCCCTAAAATTAAATGGCAGGGTTCTGTGTTCTTTTTCTAAAGTTGGGAACTCTTGTATTTTAGTTCCAATACAAACACCACTGAATTTTAACTTTGGGCTGTCAGTTATTTATTGGCCCTTTTAATTCTTTTATTCTGTTGAACCATTTTAATCATATAGGACTTTCTAATCTCTTTTAATCAAAATAGAGAAAAAAATAAAAAAATAAAAATCTAGATTCATTATAATAATGTTTTATTATAAATCAAATTTAAATAAAGATATTTTTTTAATCAAGATATTTTGGGAACTAAAAAATTATTTTAAAGCTTATGCCACTTTGTTAACTATTTAACTTAATAATATTTATTTATATATATATATATATATATATATTTATATGTTTCTTTATGTTAAATTGCTCTTATAGTTATATTTTATTATTGATCATGAATGTTATGATTCACGATAAGATTCGATTCGTGATTCGGAAAATGGGTCTTCCGATTCACAATTTGTATCCCAATTCAACTACCTTAGATGATTAACTGTCTCCAACCCCAGTCTCTAAATGATTATAGGCCCATCTCTCTCATTGGCTGCATGTATAAAGTAATAGCAAAACTCCTGGCAAATAGGTTGAGGATTCTGCTGGATGAGTTAATTGATGAAAGGCAGACAGCGTTCATAAAAAATAGGCACATTCTCCATGGAATTCTGATTCTCAATGAAGTGGTGGATGAAGCTGTCCATAGAAAGAAGCCTGCTATGATTTTCAAAGTGGATTTCGAAAAAGCCTATGATTCAGTATCATGGTCTTTCTTGGACTATATGATGACAAGGCTAGGATTCTGTCCTATATGGAGGAAGTGGGTTTCTGCTTGCCTTCAATCAGCCACCATCTCAATTCTAGTAAATGGGAGCCCTACAAAGGAACTAGTCCCATCTAGAGGATTGAGACAAGGAGACCCTTTGGCTCCTATGCTATTTAATATAGTGGCTGAGGGCCTTACTGGCATGATGAGGGAGGCTTTGAATAAAAACCTCTATAGAAGTTTCTTGGTTGGGAAGCAAAATGTCCCTATAAATATATTGCAATATGCTGATGACACAGTTTTTGTTGGAGAGGCTTCTTGGGATAATATTATTGTGCTGAAGTCCATGCTTAGGGGATTTGAAATGGTCTCAGGTCTGAGGATTAACTATGCAAAAAGCCAATTTGGAGTTGTTGGCTTTCAGCCCAATTGGGTTCATGATGCAGCCCAACTTCTGAACTGTAGCCAGCTGGACATTCCTTTTCACTATTTGGGAATGCCTATTGCTGTAAAAGCTTCCAGCAGGATGGTTTGGGAGCCTTTGATTAACAAGTTTAAAGCTAAGCTCTCCAAGTGGAATCAGAAGTACTTATCTATGAGTGGCAAGGTCACCTTGATAAAATCTGTCCTCAATGCGCTTCCCATTTATCTCCTATCTTTCTTCAAGATTCCTCAAAGAATAGTAGATAAACTGGTGTCTCTTCAAAGAACATTTATGTGGGGGGGAAATCAACACCATAATACAATCTCTTGGGTCAAATGGGCTGATATTTGCACTCCAAAAATTGATGGGGGATTGGGGATCAAAGACTTGTCCAAATTTAATACAGCTTTGAGAGGTAGATGGATATGGGACCTAGTCTCCAAGCATAAGCAGCTGTGGGCCAGAATTCTAACTTCTAAATATGGAGGATTGATAGATTTGCAGAATGGTAGAGATAAAGGATGGCACTCCCAATGGTGGAAGGACCTTAGAAAGCTTTATCATCAGCCGGAATTTCAAATTATTCACCAGAATATGACCTGGAAGGTTGGTTGTAGGGATAAGGTCAGATTCTGGCAAGATTCTTGGCTGGGACAGGAAGGCAGCCTTCAGCAGAAGTACAATCAATTATTTGTGATTAGCAGACAGCAAAACCTTCCCATCTCTAAAATGGGAAAGTTTTATCAGAATACTTGGAATTGGGATTTTAAATGGAGAAGGAACCTCTTTGATCACGAGAATGAGCAAGCAATAGCCTTCATGGACGACATATCTGCTATATCTATTCATCAGCAGCTGCAGGACTCAATGCTGTGGAAAGCAGACCCTACTGGGATCTACTCTACTAAGTCAGCATATAGGCTCTTGCTACCTAACAACAGACCTGGTCAGCACAGCAGGAACTTCAAGATTCTATGGAAGCTTAAAATTCCCCCAAGGGCTGAGTTGTTCTCATGGAGGTTGTTTAGAGATAGGCTCCCTACCAGGGCTAATTTGCTTAGGAGACATGTGGCTCTACAGGATATTATGTGTCCTCTATGTGGAAATCACCAGGAGGAGGCTGGGCACCTTTTCTTCCATTGCAGAATGACTGTAGGGTTGTGGTGGGAATCCATGAACTGGACCCGGACTTTGGGACCTTTCTTAGATGATCCTGCTGCTCATTTTATCCAATTCAGTGATGGGTTTGGGGCACAGAGGAATCACAATAGGCGCTGTATTTGGTGGATTGCTTTAACTAGTACTATTTGGCAGCATAGGAATTCCCTATTGTTTAAGGGCACCCCATTTCAACCTCCCAAAGTGATGGATAATGCGTTATTTCATGCGTGGACTTGGCTTAAAGCTACGGAGAAAGGCTTTAATATTCCTTTTAACCAGTGGTCTACCAATCTTCTGGAGTCCTTCGGTTAATTTGAAATCTATCTCTAATAGTGGGGCTTTTTGTTGGGTTTGTTTTTGGAAGGTGGCACATTGAGTGCTTTGTATCTGTTTCACTCAGTACCTCTGGTACTGTATGGTTATATTTTAATAATACTATAATTTTGCCTTCCAAAAAAAAAAACTGTCTCCAACCCCCACCCCACCCAACTCCCGATAGTAACTACACAATTGACCTAGCTCATAAAAGTATGGTGGGTAGTGGCAATATTCTAATTGAGCTTACTGGTTTCCAAAGGGAAACTAGAAAACATTATAGTGCATGTTTGGTTTGCAATTGGAAATGTTGCAGCATGCGTTCCAATGCAAATCCAATGAATAAAAACAAAATGAACGCAAAAGCAAGAGTCCTGATTCATTGGCAAAATTACTTTTGCCTCAAACGTAATTTTGCAATGGATGTGCCAACATGCTCATAATCTATTGTTTGTTATGTCACATCACCATTGTTCATTTAATCTCTATTTTTTGGTCAGTACAGAGTAAAAGCAATAGTAGAACTTTTAGAAGGGTTTCCATAAAAAAGGAAATGTGCACATCCTAGTTTAGCAGAAAATAACATCATACCATTTATTCTTGTTGGGTGCAAGTCAACCAAAATGAAGTGGGTAAATATTATTTAAAAGAAACATACAATATTAACCAGGAAAATGGATATCAAAATATCATGTCATGATCTGCATTAAACTTTGAATGATGTCCAGATTCAAATATCACCAACATTCTAAGAACTTGCAACCAATTTCCACAATATTTATGCTGATAATTTAACCCAATATCTCAAAGTCATATGGTTGAAGGATTTCATATCACAGATAAACAGATGGCATCAGAAGAATAAATCAGAAGCATGACAAGAAGAATCATTTAACAATAGCATCAAAATTCTGATAGACATGATACCTCAACATTTTTTAGGTCTGCAGCAGCATGAAATGCAGTGTGATATGCTGTAAATTGTCTAACCAAAAATCCTCCACGCCTATGAGCATATTCTGCTGTTGGTAAGTTGTATAACTCCTCATCAGTAACACCCATCATCACATTCTCAGCATTGGCACTGTTGGTTTCAACTGAAGACCACATCTTTGATCTCTCCACAAACTCAATAACCTTTTTCCACAAAGAATAATAAGTTTAAACATAACTGGACAGTTACAGCATACACCCATGCCAAATAAAAAAATAGATATGATCACTACTTTTGCAGCAAAATCATCAGGAAGAGGTTTTTTATTCTTGTGTGCAACTATAAGCCCAGCATAGCAGAACTCGTTTAATCCCAGACCAGCTGCAGTCATATCACGAACAATTGCATACCTGGATCAATATACTTCAATAATTACAATTAATTATTCCCAAAAAAAAATCAAACATATAAAAGGTGACTTGATGATGCTGATATAAATACACAAGGGTACAAAAAAACAGATAATTAGAAGTAGGAATTCTCCTATCTTACTCAAAAGACAAAACAGAAAAGGATATAAATTGTAGGCAACAAGATTTTATTTGTTAGGTTATTAAGCATAGCATCTCACAACACATTGAAGTACCAAGAATCAGAATGGGAAAGAAAAGAGAGATTTTATTGAATAGTAAGAAAAGAACAAAAAATAGGAGAGAAAACTCTCCTCCAAGGGTTTCCCCTTCACAAAGGATTTTTCCTTTCACAAAGAGCTAATGCTCAATTACAAATGATCTAAATCTGAATCTCCACTATCCTTCTTCCCCTATCTATATCTAATAAACCCCTCTAACTAACATATTAATAGTCTAACTATGTTAACTAACTTCCCCTTCTCCTTATATCCTAATAATGCACCCCTCCTAAAAATCAACCTTGTCCTCAAGGTTGGAATTTAAAAACTGAAATGACACACTTCCTCAAGTTTTCTCCTTTCCATCTGAAGTTTCCTTTGCTCTTCAGCCTTTCGCAGGGCTTCCTCAGCCAATGCAACCTGGCGAGCAAGTTCTTGTCTCTGTGGTACTTGCTGCTCTTCATGCTAGCTGCTTCAAGATGAACTTTAGCAGCCGAAAGTAACTGGTTGCAGTATCCAACATGAGTGTCAATTTTCTTATCATCAAACCCATGAATATGTAGGTTGGAAGCAGCAGACAATTGACTAAAAACACAAATAACATTTTGCAGCTTAGCAACAGTTGCTCTCACCTAGTGTGCAGTCCTCTTTGCCTTTTGTAGTGTTGATGCTGAAAACTTTTGCATTGCAACCCCTGCATCAAACCTTAAAGTATAGTTCGAGGGTGCCAAATGGATGGCTCTCAGTAGAGTTCTTATACAGTGTTGCCACTGGTCAGCCTCTTAATATGTACAAGCTAAATATAGAAATGTTTGAGTCTGTATTATAATAAAACTTCCGCAAACAATTATTATACATTTTCACAGCCAAAGTAAAATTCCCCTTAGCAAAATATATATGCACCAGATTTCTCCACACATCAGAAATTTGGACAAAAACACTACCATTGGAAGCTTCTTGAACCTGTGTAAAGATATCCTTTGACACATCAAAATGGCCCTTTTCCGCTAAGACTACCCCAGCACCATTGGTAACATAGAAATTAGAAGAATGCTGGATCAGAACTCTGGTATAAAGTTCTTTGGCATTTTCCAAATGAGTAGATTCTAGCTTTGGGTTTCTCTTCTCATTGCGAACTTCTGTAAAGTAGTTCCAGTTTCCCAGTAGTGACTCTATTGCCATTAGCATCTCAAACGATGATTTACTAGTTGTTGCAAGTGGGTTGGTGTCTTGCGGTTTGGCTGACATGCCAAAATTCCTTAGCTTTGTCAACAAAGAAGACCCATCCCTCTCCTTGAGAAGTTGTAGCTCTGCTGTTGACAACCCATTACGGGTCGTATGTGAGCTTGCATCCGGCGGGTCTAGTGGTGGTGTAGGCACAATCCATCTCCATATAATCCCAATTTTCATGGCTGTGGGTTTCATAAAGAAACCATTATCACCCTCAACTTTTATGACATTTACTACACAAGAATGAGATTCTTTGATGATAATTGTGAAATCCCCTTCTAGTTGCAGCATTTTCTGCTGCAAATTCTCATCCTCTTCCACCCTGATCTCCTCTACCACCTCGGCCTCAATGGTTTTCAAGTCTTTGTATTCGACACTAAGCTCCTCCCCACTAGTGGGTTCAATTCTCTCATTGGTAGAACCCTCAAGGGCTTTTATTGAACCACAGTCTTGCTGTGACTTTGTTACCCACATACCCAACTGCAAAGTCGATACTGTCTGCATGGGTTGTTTTTCCTCTTTTTCGAACTCAAGACGGATGCCATTTTTCTTGATCAGCAATTGTAGCATCTGCTTGATATCTTTAATTCCCTCAATGGTTTTCATGATCTTGATTTTAGAGGGCTGCTCCTTCTCCATGCTTTCTTCCCTTTTAACCTCAAGAACATTTTCTGAACTTTTTAGTCGTCCACGCTTCAACTCTGAAATGCTGATTTTGCAAGAATTTTTTTTTTTTGCTCAGCAAAAATAGATAGTATATATTAAAAGAGTACCAGAGGTACTAAATTACATATGCTGGATTGCCCAATGCAATGGTTCCACAGCAGACTAAAATGGAGTCTGGATTGGAACCACAACCGAGCTACCCCAGGCATGGGCAGAACTACATTTAGTCAAAATATTAATGTTATAGGAGCCCTACTATAGTAGTTACATGATTTCAAAGCCCCTCCCCTCCCACCTAGTTACTAAACGCTTCCTTGATGTTAGAGGACCATTGATTAAAGTGAATTGCGAAGTCCTTCTCCATGGCTTTAATCCACGTCCACAGTAGTAGGACTGCATCTTCAATCAATTTGCTTCCATCGAACGTGTCATTATGAAATACTATTCTATTTCTATGCTTCCAAATTGTCGATGTCATAGCTATCCACCAGCATCGCCAACTTGTATGTTTCTTTCCTTCCGCAAACCCGAGTACATGCTTTAAGTAGTGATCCCTTGGATTCTGTGGTAGTGCTGTTACTAGATTGGCCCAAGATAGAGACTCCCACCATAGAGGCAGGATTTTGGCGCAGTTGAAGAATAAATGGGCAGCCTCCTCCACTACACCTCCACAAAATGGGCACATCAAATCGTTAACCATCACTTGGCGCCTGCTAAGATTCATCTTTGTCGGGAGTCTATCCCTAATTAATCTCCATGCAAACACCAGTGATTTGGCAGGGATTTTGAGCTTCCATAGGTCCACAAAATCTGGATTCTGATTTGCTCCCATTTGTTCTCCCCAAATCAGGTCATATCTGCTTTTTGTTGTGTAGTATCCACATTGGCCACATTTCCAAATCCATTTATCCTCCCTGTGGGGCTGTATCTGTTGCTGTGATAATTCCTCAAGAAAGTTGTCCGCCATTTGTATTTCGCAGTCAAAGAGGGGCCTCCTCCAAGCTAGCTTCCATTCCCATCCACTGCTGGTATTATTCCCCATATTCATGATGCTTTCCTTTTGTTGGCATGAAATCTGGTACAGCCTTGGGTATTTCTCCCTTAATGGTATAGCATTTTCTGTCCAAGGGTCTTCCCAAAATCTAAACTTCTCCCCACCCCCCACCTTCCATTTTGTTTCCCTTTTAATTAATTGATTCTGCTGTTGCTGCTGATTTGATATCAGATCCTTCCACCAAGTTGATTGCTGACTTCCTCTCGTGCCTTCGTCCAATGCCCTCCAGCCACCATACTTTGACACTAGTATTTTTGCCCAGTGCTCCTCTTGCTTGTGAAATAGATCCCAACGCCATTTTCCCATCAAAGCTGAATTGAAAGTCCTAAGATCTTTAATGCCAAGACCCCCTTTATCCTTTGGTTGGCAGACTGTCTTCCAATTAACCAAGCGATCTTCCTCTAATCCACACCTCCTCCCCATAGAAATTGCCTCTGAATTGCTTCCAATTTAGCTATTACTCTTGAAGGTACCCTTCGGGATCTTGTTGTTTAAGCTGCTTGAGTGAATCCCATAGTATCCGCTTTTGTTGACTATCACATGGAGAGTAAACGTTCACTACACATGTTCTCTGATTTTCCTGGGTCCACACTCCATCCAATAAAATAAATCCTCTACCCATCTCCTTTCTTTCCAATCTGAATGCCTACTCATTCCAAACACACACTAGGCCACTAGCTGTATTTATTGCTGGCTGGAATTCCCATCCGATATCTGCGTCCCCTCATAAGGCCTGGCACGTAGCCTTATCAATTAACTCCCTCTTGGATTCTTGGATGCATATCATGTCAACTTTGTGTTTCCTTACCATCCTCCTAATTGCAGCCCATTTAACCCCTCTCCCAAGACCTCTGACATTGTAGGATACAATATTCATGGTGCACTTTGTCTTTTTCCCATCTCAGCAGCCTCCTGCTTATCTCTATTCTCCATTTCAGTTATCCTGTTGATGATTGCTGCCTGGTCTAATTCAGTATGCACTCCCATGCTTTTTGCTAATTCCCATTGTGACTCTGCCTCTTGGATGTCTTCTTCTTCTGGATTCTTCATAGTTCCATTGGCTTCTGGACTTCCAATAGCTGCTGGAGGTAAGGTGTCGACCGATAATGGTACCTCACGCTGTGTGCATTGCTCGCCCCTGTGTTGGGCCTGCTTGTGGCAGCTTCCCTTCTTCCTAACAAACACCTTCCATTCACTAACCACACTTGTTTTTTGGCAGGACTTACTGTTTGTTTGTGGGTTGCTGCTGGCGCTGGTGTCCTTAGTAAGGCCCATTTCAGTTGGAAGCCCAGATGGAGTAGCTTGTTGTTCATATGCATTTTTTAGTAACGGTGGGGACCCTCTAAAGTTCCTTTGCTGATTTGGGCTGACCGGGGGTTGTTTGGATGGGCCCGCTTCACACACTGACTTTTTCATATTTATTGGGATATTACGTGGCATTTTTGGTTCATTTTTGGGTCCACTAAAAAATACGATGTCATCTTCCTTTTGACCTTGGTCTGGCTCACCAAACATTTCTTCTTCTATGCTCTCTGCCCCTGACAAAAGCCCCCTACTCCTGTTTAGTTTCTTCTTCTGTGAGTCACGCATGCTAGCTTCTGCCACTGTAATCTCTGGGTCAACATCTGTAGAGGCATATCCTGCAGATGGTTGTTGGAACTCTTCAGGCCGCTT
Organism: Glycine max; assembly: GCF_000004515.6. Lineage (NCBI taxonomy): Eukaryota > Viridiplantae > Streptophyta > Magnoliopsida > Fabales > Fabaceae > Glycine > Glycine max. The sequence goes on from NC_038241.2 coordinate 30,620,630, forward strand.
TGCAATTTGAATTCTCAGGAGTGGTGCCATTGTCCGTTGGTCAATACCCAGTGGGCACTCTACCGGTGTCGGTCCTGCAGGTAAAGACCCACAGTGGTTGTGGGCGTCGTCAGGCCATCCCTCGCCGTTGATCCCGTTCCGTGGGTGCAGGAAATCGTGGTTTGCCGACATTCCCGCATGCACGGAGTCGTCGTTGATGTCATCGGAGTCGATGTCCTCCGACGTGTATGTGTGTTTGCGTGCCCACTGGTTACGCATTCCACCGTAAGCCTCCCCTTCTTCCACGATAACTATCTGATAAGCCTCACCGTTGATCGTCGCGTCCACCGTATGATGGATCAGCGGTTTCCATTGAGTTCTAAGGAGGACTCTCGCCCTGTCCAACCTCCTCAGCTCTTCGACTTCGTCATCAACTTCAACGAGCTCTCCTACTGCAGCCACAATCCTTCGAATGTTGTCGATATCCCATACTTGTAGTGGAACTCCCCAGCACTGCGCCCACACCAGCTTGTAGCCCGGCCTCATGTTCGGGTTCCACTTTTGTATGGAGTGGAACAGTGACTGGGCTTCACTGTTTATCATCGCCTCTGCCTTACTATCCGAGAGACCGAGAAGAAGGACCATATCGTCGCCGATATATTTCGACACCACGTTCACACCTAATTCCCATGGTATGTCTTCTTCAATGCTATCGAAAGCACTTAGTTTCTTTAGCCTACCAACCCAAGCTTCTTTAAGCCATTTCTTCTTCTCCCAATCTACCTGAAGTTGGATCGACGATTGTGAGTGGGTTTGTCCGATTTGTGCAGGTCTGGGTTGCTTTCTCTGTCCAGCGTTCGTCGTGTTGGTTGTTGTGACCTCGGCATATGTCCTGTGTGGGAGTCTAACCTGTGTTGGCTTGCGGCATTCAATTCTCGCTTCATTGCTATGTCCTTCTGGTCTGGTCCTCATGTTGGCTCTGTGGTCTTCAATCCCCATGTTTCGTCTCCCATACTTTGGGAGGTTGACGTACAATTTTAGGCCATCTATGACGAGCTTGACAAGCTTTCTTTCGAGTTCGTGTTCATCAGGTACTCCCTTAAACCTAGCAAAGTCGTACCTTCTCCCTCCTTGATTCTTGTGATTAGGGATAAAGATCTCCCTTACGTCCCCCCATTTCTTGAAGTGTGTCCACAGATCCTTCGCCATTGTATGGTCGGGGAATCGCGTGAAGTAGTACGTGGTGATATCATTCTTCTTCTCCAATTTGAGTGTTGATGCCTGTGTAGTTGTCCTGTCCACCTGTGCGTGTAGTTCGTTTTGGGATCCTCTCCTACTCTCACTCGTGCTCGCTGTCTCCCTCTCCCCCTGCTCACGGTGGTCCACTCTCCCCCATCTCTCTCTGTCTCTTTCTCCTCTCTCACTCTCACTCTCTCTCTCTCCTCTCTCATCCTCTCCTCAGCGTCACAAATATTATGATAGGATAAGTAAACTAGTTCAACTCTTTGCATGATGGTGCAACCCACAAGAATTGGGTTCCTCTTCCTCACTATCCTCACTAGACCTGTTACTGTCACTGTTCTCCTCTTTTGGCTTCTTGTCTCTGTTGACCAAGTTTTCCCCACCATCTGTAGGCGTCTTTCCTTTCTTGTATACAAGAAGTAATTCCTTGATTTGCCTCATGTCCAGCAATCTTTCTTTTATGAGATCCATGTCTGTTTTCAGATTTGTAATCACCTTTCCATGCTTGCTGGCCAATTTCTCCAAAGCGCTCACTCTGTTCTCCATCGCGCAACTCGAATCCAGCAGGACAGACCAATTGTTAGGAGCCAAGAATCAGAATGGGAAAGAAGATATATTTTATAGAATAGTAAGAAAAGAACAAAACATAGGAGAGAAAACTCTCATCCAAGGGTTTGCCCTTCACAAAGGATTTCTCCTTTCACGAAGAGTTAATGCTCAATTACAAATGGCCCAAATCTGAATCTCCACTATCCTTCTTCCCCTATTTATATCTAATAAACCCCTCTAACTAACTAACTATTATTAATAGTCCAACTATGTTAACTAACTTTCCGTTCTCCTTATATCCTAATACATTGTGAAAAATAAAATACCAATCCCAGGACACGAGTGACAACCAAAAAGCATTGTGAAAAAATAGACAATGGAGTTCTTGAAGGAGAAATTAAAGGCGAAGGTAGTTTATAGTGTGAAGTATTAGACGGTAAAAGAAGTAGCATTATAGCATACACTCGGTCTATGCGTCCATCAGCAGCACAAGCATTTAGCAGGCAGATGTATGTTTGTATATTTGGCTTTACTTCCATGCATTTCATCTCTTCCAAAATCTTCATTTCAAAAGAAAACAAATAAATCATTCATCTTAAGAGAAGGAATCAATAAACACCTCTAATATTGTAGTATTTAAATGCATGACTGCAAGCAATAGTGATAATTACCTGAATAGCCTTATTAGAGTTCTTGCATTTCCCACAAGTCGAAATTAGAAAGTTGTATAAAGTAACCTATGTCATCAACATGAGACAACTGGTCATTGATCTAGAAAACCTATAAAGAGGATGCATACCCCCAATCACCTTTTCATGCACAGATGTATATAAAATAATCTAAATTACAAAAAGGCCAGCATCTAGTTTCAACCAACACAAGTTATTTTTCTGACTTGAAACCATGAAACAAAAATAACCAACGCATCTTTGGATACACACAAGCAAGGAAACTTGAAAAGATTACAAAGAAGAAAAGAACCTCAATAACTTCCTTTCTCACTCAAGATTATCCATATTCAACAAGCTATTACAGTAGGAAGAGACCTCCCCGAAAAAGAGTTCAATGCAACTCACTCAAGATATAGAACTACGATACATTGTCGTATAATCATCCCATTCCCAATCATTCCCATTGGAAAGAAACAGGGAAAAACCAGCAGAACTTGCTCAAAAATCTCATTATATGTCAGCACCTAATTGAATTTTCAATCAATGAAATTGTCTTCTGCCAGTGATCAACCTAATTCACTAAGCACCCCCTTTTTCAACAAATCAATTCAAGCATTCCACTCATTAATCCCTAACAACAGCATCATTCCACCCCACCCCTCCCAAAATCCAAATAAAAAGTATGCATTTTTCAGCATACAACTTCAAGCATAAGTACTTAACACTCAATGATCTTTATCACTAGCATCATTCCAAACATCCCCAAAAACAGAAAGTTATACAAGCTAACTTACGAATAAAAAAACAAAAAGTGCATACATCAGGAAGCAAACCCATGATTTTCATTTGTTCCACGAAGTAGAAAGCATCTTGCATTCTAGCTCCTTTCATGGTTCCAACAACAAGGGAATGGAAAGTGTCACGCGTAGGCTTTACCCCATCAAGCATCATATCATCGTACACATCCCTCAGCAAGAAATTCCTACCAAACAAACCCCATATGAAAAAAAATTCAAACTTTGCAAAATTGAATCAAATGGGGTGCCTTACATTAATTAATTAACCCATTTTTTTTTCTTTAAACAAAAAAAGTGGACATAGAGAGAGACCTTCTTTGTGCAGTGAGAGAACCCAAAACAGTGTTGTACTCAGCAACGTTGTTTGCATAGTTTCTCTTGGAATACTCTTCCGTGGAAACCGAGAAGAATCGGAGCCCCGAGACCCGATTCAGTGGCCTGGTACGCGCTGCATAACGGGATTGAGCTATGGAAAAAGAAAAGAAAGAGGAACTGAGATTGTGAATTTAAAAAAAACAAGTGTGTTTGTTTGTGGAAATGAAGAAGAAGAATACCAATTAGAGATTGAAGGAACTTCATAGCAATGGAATGAATCACTTCCCAGTTCCTCACTAACACTCTCTCTTTCTCTTGTTTCCTCCTAAAACCCTTGAATTTTGTTTTTTGCTTTGTTTTTCTTGTTTGGGCTTTGGTTTGTTGGGGACTGACTGAGTTTTGGAACTGGGCCTAGGCTCGATGTTCTTTAGGGGATTGCTTTTTGCAATTTTATTCACAACCCTTTAGTTTTTTTGTAAAAAAAAATTCTAATAAATTCCAAAATTCAATATTTTTATAAATTTTAAAATTAAATTTCCAAAACATAATTTAAAATAATGGAAATAATTTTTGGGAACACAATTTGATATCAACTAATTGAATATCTCCACATTCTAGAGAATTACATGCTATTTTATCTCCACTAATACCTTCTCCACCTCAAGAAGCTTAAATTGATCCTTCAAGCGACAAATTTGCACACACAATCAACTATGGGGTTTGTTTGGTAGGAATTTCTTGCACGCATGATGTGTTGATATCAAATTTGTTTCTAGAACTAATTTCTAGTGCGTCTTGCATATAGGTGGTTCGTGACTCTCAAGGAAGATGGCTCTTATGGCTTCCTAGGAGTTTAGGTTCCTCAAATGTGTCGATGGCAGAGCTATAGGGAATCCTAATTGCGTATAGATATCGTGGAAGCTGGATTTCGTAGGATTATTATAAAATGTAACTCTATGTTATTTGTTCATTTTGCTAATCAGGGAGTGTGTGTTTCCCATCCTTTTCAGCCCACGGTATGGATGATTAGAGATTGGCTCTCCCAGGATTGATAAGTCTCTATAGTGCATGCATTTAGGGAAGCCAATGTTGTAGTTGACTTCCTAGCATCTAAAGCTCACCAACAGGATATAGGGGATAGTATTATCACTAGTCCACCCGTTGGGGGATCGACATTATATCTTTTGGGATACCTTCTATTGAGACTCCTTGTATAAAGGTGTTTATAGAAAATTTTATGAATTTGTCTCTAGTTTGACTCCACCTATAGTGTTTTGGCTAAGGAAGTTTCTTTTGATAAAGGGTAATCTGGATAGACTCTTTTCTAACCTTAACTTGTCTTTTCGGTACTCCTTCCTTGCAAGTTGCTCCTTTGAATTTGATCACTATATAAAGAATTTGGGAGCTAGCCATTGGTTGTTGTTGGAGGTTGAACTCAAATTATTGCATGAGTTGTCCAAGTTCTCAACTATCCATTCTTCATAATTCACCCGCCATCTTCTGCAATTCTTTGAGTTATCTTCTTCATCTTTGTTCTTCTCCATTGTTAAGACAACTTTAACATTTTAAATTTGAAATATATCTGTTGAGTGTTAGCTATTGGTTCCTCATCAATTTTGAATTTGAATTGTAGGAAGTCTTCTGAAGATTGGTCTACAACACATCTTTTTGTAGATGTTTTTGTAATTGCAATGCAATATGCTTCAATCTTCCTTTTACTAGTTGCATATTCTTTGACTTGGAGTTGTTGTCTTTTTTGAGTTCCTTTGATTGAAAATCTTCGAGGATAATTAGGAACTCACAGCTTCAATATCAGTTCTTCCAAACACTGTTGCATGTCTTTAAATGGGTGTGTGCTTCTTGGTGGTGTAAACACGTGTCTCTTCACTAACCACTCCTACAACACACCATTTTATGATCTCTTAGTCATGTGTAGCTTATAATATCCACCTCTTGACTAAAGCTACCCCTAATATCTACACTTTAACTAAAAAACACATGTCTACCTTTCCAACTTCTGAATAACTCTCCATCTAGTAGTCTTGTTTTTAAATGCAGAATTCATGCATATCTTGAAATGCTTCCACTGTAGGCCTATGCTTTACACATTTTCCATGCTTCTAAATTCGTTGTGCCTTATTTAAGAACACTTAAAGGAATCATTAGTAGATAAATTCAAATAACTTAAGAATTGATTCTTGATGGTTTGTCATCAATAAAATTGTTGCTTTTGGAGGGACTTTGTTTCAACACTATGTAGCCTCCCAAATCAATAGGTCAATCTAATACTCGCAAGAAACCTGACTGAGTATTAATTATGGAATCAATCGAATATGGCAACTTCAAATTAAGCATCTCTATATCTTATAAATTGTCATGATCAACACCACCCATGGTAGGTTTTAAGGCTAAAAATTCGTTGGCTTGATACTTTGACACACCTAAACCTTGAAAAGAGATGGGAAACAAATTAGGATATTATGACATAAACAGACTAGATGTAATCACAAACTGAGATATTCTTGCATAAGTCCATATTCTAAATATTGTATTAATTCAATAGTGAGCAAATGATCATATGAATAAATTGATGTTCATGATTTTTGTATTTTAGGGTTATTGACTTAGAAGTAAGTCATGATGGAGACTCTGATTTGATCTAGCTAGTTAGAGAACCTTCAACACAAATTTTTATGGAGTTATTTACTTTATTTTCGTGAAAAGCTCATCCCAAGTGTACATACTAGCAGTGCTTGCAGAAACAATTAACACTGCTAGCTTAACAATATTTTCATTTGATTTAACTGATGTATACAAATAAAAAAGTTGCACAAATATTTTAGATTTTTTTGGATTAATAATTTAATATGATTTAATCATTAAATTATCTTTAAATTATTAAATAACATTAATTATAGAAATAAATATTATGTTATTATGAACATTTATTATGTAAACTTATGTCATAAACTAGTTATTCTACCGGGCATTCCTGGGTTATTAACTATTATTTTACAAAACTAAATAGGTAAAATTTGTTTAATTAATTACGTATTTTTTCATTTGGCAAATTTTTTATTTTTTAGAATTTACTAGAATTTACTTATTATTTATAAATCACCCAACGATGTCTCGATTATTTTTATCTTTATTTTAAAATATATAAATTGACATTTTAGATAATATCTTAAATTTGAGAGCAAAGTATATTTTTGGAACACATTTTTTTTATAGAATACTAGTGGAATCAGGGGACGACAAATTGGCAATGCTCGTGCATCCATGTTTCTATTACGTTATATTTGATATTTTGTGTAATTTTATTATACTAAAATTAATATATCCCATATTCTAATATATGTGAATATTAGTTTGAGTTAATTTTTTTTTAATTTAATGCATTTTTATTACGCTATCTCATTTGTGCAGTGTTAAATTTAATACATTGTAATATTTCTTTTATTATACACTATAACTACATAATAATAGAATTACTTAATAAAATAAATTATTAAAAATTAATTACTAAATTACAATGTGAACTCGGGTGTTATAAATATGAATAGAAGGAGTATATTTGTATGCTTATGAATTTTTGAGGTATGAGTCTGGCCTATAGTCTATTAAAGACTTTTATTTTGATTTGGTCTGACCTTTTTAAAAGTCTAGTCGGCCTGATAGTCTCCTTAAAAGCCTTATTCACATTAAATCTTTAGTATTCATTTGCTCTGAGTAGAAACTTATTAGGAAAGTTAAAGGAAAATGAAAATGTTAACAGTAGGAAAACCAATAAAAATAATGAGAAATATAAAGGGACACATGACTCGCATCTAAATTGTAATTAAAGTCTTACTTGATTATAAGAATGAAAGTTATGGAGTAGTAATGTGTAATCAAAGTCTGCTAGTTTCAAAAAAAAATTAATTGTACCCAAAAAATAATATAAGTATAAATTGATATCCAAAAAATAATATAAGTATATATACATATATATAGGTCAGTCTATCAGGTTTATAAGACTTTTTAATAAGTCTAAGCCTGGTCTATTTAATTTAATAGGCTTTTAAAAAAGTCTGAGGCTAACCTTTTAATTAAATAGGTCAGTCAAGGCCAGACTTTATGTAGGTCAGGTCATAGGCCCCTATAGGCCGGTCTGGCCTATTCCCACCCCTACTTCTACTATTTAAACATCATTTATAATAAAAAATTGGAAATAAATATTATAATTGTATGTATATATTTTTTCTAACTCAATAAATTTTATCACAAATATCCCATATTACTTTCCAAAAATTGTTTCTTTATTCTTAATTTTTTTTCTTTATTTCATTATTTAATTTCTGGTACTTCGATAAGTTTGTTGGATATGTTGTAAAATATTTATTGACTATTGATCAGGGTTATGTTTGTTTTTAATTTAGAGACATGATTCTTCTTATATCCTTAAACGCATTATCCCAAACTAGCAAGATAACATAACAATTCAAACTCAAATGCAATAAGATAACATATATTAATGTAGCAATTTAAATTTAACTACAATGTCACATGTGATAATATGTGTGAACTTGAATAAGTGAACATTATACACCAAAAATACATACTACAATTTTTTAAATAAGATAAGTAATCCAAATCAATCAATTTTTTTATCCTATTTATCCTCAATCTTCTTGTTGCTTTTCCTAATTGCAAAACTTTTACATCAATTGTTTCCACATTTATAATACAACAAATCTTTGTTCTAGTGTATGACAACCTATATCTGACATGACACATGACACATGCATGATTTCGTTTTCTTTTTCTTTGATCTACAAAACCTGAATTATGAGAAGTTTTAAAATGAGCAATTATGTTACCATGATGATACATGAACACATTAAAAAATGAATAGTTTTAAAATCAAAATGAGTTTTAAAATTAACAAATAAAAAAATGAAAATGAATTTTACAATAAAAAATAGACAATTTTAAATTTGGTTTAATAGAGATGGTTGTGTATATTGATCCTAGAGAGAGATGATTGTACATTGTCAAAAGAAAAAATGTAAAGACAATAAGAAAAAGATGAAAATAATTTTAAAAAAATATTAACGCAAATTAGAGATCACTTGTCTCACCATCCATAGACAAATTTTAGGCAGATGTTGACATAGTTCCAACTCCTTTACTTTCACCCAAATCTTAAGCATATATTGACACATAGTTTCAACTCCTGATAAAAATAAAAATAAAAACTCTCGATACACTTTACTGTTTGGGACTTAGCTCCTTATCCCATGTTACTTAATTTTTTGATAAACATAATATGAATGTATGAGTAACCAAATTAAATAATAATTTTAAAATAAATTGTCGCACATGTTACATATAAACAAATAAATGTCTAGTGTTTCCAACCATAATGTAAACAAGAATTGAAAGTAACTAAACATAAATAGAAGATGAAGATGATTAGAGTGAGATGGAGAAGGAGATAACACAAATACATTTGATAAATTATAAGCCACATTTGATAGAAGGTGTGAAATCGTGCATCGCATCTGCTTTACACTTTTCAATTGATCTGCATCTGCATGAAGAAATATTAGATGCATGAGATAATGGAAAAGAAATATTAGAGATAGTGGAAGCATTAAAAGAAGAAACATTAAAAAAGAAGGATTTACGGCTAGAGAAAATTAAATTGAATGTATTGGATGTGCTATCGAAATAATAAAAATAAAATGGAATGCATAGGTGAAACATTATGAAAGACACCATCACAACCTTCTGCAACAAAGTCAAAGGAAACTTGTTCCAGTCTATCTTTCTTAAAATAATGCAACCTCATATATGCATTGGAATTACCTACACAACACGTACAATCATTCATATTGATGATGAATACCTTTAATTGAAACAACAACAATAACAATACACATAAGCACAATAGAGAAGGAATATAGACAAAAGACTAGTCACACATCATGTTAGAAAGTTTCTTAAACCTTCTTAAAAAATGTGTAAAATCATGGAAATGACCTTGAGAGCCCACTCATAACTCCCATTTCTCTTCTTGCTGTTATGACTTGGACTTCGAGGACCAAGGGCCTCTGTCACCAGAGAGAAGAAAGGAAGGAGAGAAAGGAATCGTGTTTAATTGCTTGTTATTCCATGTATGAACATTTACAAGCTTTTATACTTCCTGCAGTTGAGATCTAACATAATTAGCTAACTACAATCACATTCTAACTGAATCTAGAATATTCCAGATCCTCTAACAGAAGTGGTTACTCGTTCCCTACTTCCATGCATGAATCTTCATGCTTCCCACGCTTCACACGTAGTCCTCCATGTATGTTGGAGCCTTCGTTTTCCTTTTGGGCCTCTCCTCGCGCTGCTGTTCTCTTACTTCCTGCAACCCCTCTTCCCTATTCGTAACATTCCCCTCCCCTTCAAATAACACCTTTTCCTCAAGGTGGTGTAAGGCTTTGAAGCTGGACCATTCCTCCCACGAGGCTTCCTCGAGTGGTAAGTCCTTCCATTGGACCAAGACCATGCGTGTAGGTCCCCTTTTCGATGGAATTAGTTTGGGCGTGATGATGGCTAACGGAGTAACGACTGGGTCGTTATCTACAGCTACTGGAGGAAGATCAGTAGAATCATGTGGTGGGTCTGCAGCCACATAGGGCTTGAGGAGCGATATGTGAAAAACATTGTGGATGCGCGATTGAATGGGGAGCTGCAACTGGTAAGCTACCTTGCCCATTCGGGCCGAGATTCGAAAAGGCCCATAATACCTCTTGGTGAGCTTCGAGTAAGTGGTGTTTGAGACCGAAGTCTGACGTCGAGGTCGCAACTTTACCAACACCCAATCACCGATTTGAAATTCCAGTTCTCAACGATGTTTATCTGCCACTCCCTTCATTCGTGCTTGAGCTTTAGTTAACTTCCGACGAAGCAACGTAAACACTGTTTCTCTCTGACTGAGCATATTGTCCACGGCGTCAACCTTGGCAGTTCCTGTGACATTGCAAAATTATCAGCATCTCAACTAGCAATGAACACGAAGATAGATGATCTCCTGCAAAGGATGACACAACTCAAAGCAAATCAACAGCCACCGTAGACGCCGTCGTCTTCTTCGGCAGGACAAACACCAACGGTGACTGGTTCCACACATCGCCTGAAGCTTGATGTCCCGAGGTTCGATGGCTCGGATCCTACGGGTTGGACCTTCAAATAACTCAGTTTTTTGAGTATCACAACACACCAGATCATGAGAGGTTGACGATTGCATGTTCTACATGGAAGGGGCCGCGTTGGCGTGGTTCCAATGGATGCACCGCAACGCTCAATTATCATCGTGGTCAGCATTCTTACACGCGCTACACACTCGATTTGCTTCATCAACTTACGAGGATCCTGCGGGATTGCTATGCAAGTTGCAGCAGCGGTCATCGGTGAACGCCTATTTGACGGAATTCGAGTCGTTAGCAAACCGCATAGTCGGAATACCAGCTCAGTTTGTTTTAAGTTGCTTTGTTTCAGGATTAACGTCGGCCATCCGCCGCGAGGTGCAGGTTTTGCAACCAGTATCCTTGGTTCAAGCAGTAGCATACGCGAGACTATAGGAAGAAAAACTGTTAGACGCACGAAGATCGTCATCACAGCGTTTCCCAGCATCGATGGTAGCATCACGATCACCGTTAAGCACTTCCACACCGCCATTATTACCTACACCGTAGAAAATGCTAAGTCCTTCGATTCTGAGTTTACATGCATTGTCAGGACACTCATCCCCCGAGACTCTACGAATGAAAGACACTATTAATGACCTCCATGTTAGCATATTAATTGATGGAGGAAGTACACACAATTTCCTCCATCATCGTGTAGTCACAGCTCTAAAGCTCCCCATGCAAGACATAGTTCCACTGCGAGTCACGGTGGGTAACGGTGACGAAATTAGATGCCAACAATGCTGTGGTAATGTCATGGTGCAGATCCAACGACACTCATTTACGATAGACTTCCATATTCTCCCACTCTGCGGTGCTGATGTAGTACTAGGAGTGCAATGGTTGAAGACACTAGGCCCAATACTCACTGACTACACTTCATTAAACATGAAGTTCATCACGGGAGGCAAGCTCATTGAACTAAAAGGAGATCGTGAGAGGGACCTCAAACAGGTAACACCTTCGCAACTTCATCGTTTACTTCACACAAACCCAACAAGCTCATTCTTCCACATTCGCATGGAAAATCACACTCCACCTCAGACCACAACACATATGATCCCGAAAATTGCGTCCTTGCTCACTAAGTATTCTTCATTGTTCCAACCTCCAACAACCTTACCACCATCACGATCCACAGATCACTCCATAACCTTACTCCCAAATACAACTCCCGTGAATGTTAAACCCTATAGATACCCCTATTTTCAGAAACAGGAAATAGAGGATCAGGTAAACGCCATGCTGGAAAAAGGGTTCATCCAACCATGTTCAAGTCCCTTTTCATCCCCAATGCTACTAGTAAAGAAAAAGGATGGGGGGTGGCGCTTTTGTGTAGATTATAGAGCACTGAACGCGGTTACGGTGAGGGACCGTTTTCCAATCCCCATGGTGGACGAGTTGTTGGACGAGCTCGGAGGAGCACGGTGGTTTTCGAAGCTTGATTTGATGCAAGGCTATCATCAAATCCTAATGCGTGAGGCTGATATTAGCAAAACAACATTTCAGACGCATCAGGGGCATTACGAGTTTCAAGTAATGCCCTTTGGTCTTTGTAATGCACCTTCTTCTTTCCAATCCATAATGAATCAACTTTTTTGGCCATGCCTGCAAAAGTATATCATCGTTTTCTTCGATGATATATTGATCTATAGCAAAACTATCACAGATCATTTCTTTCACTTGGAGAGCGCCTTTCAAATTCTGGTGACAGGCCAGTTCTCACTAAAACTCTCCAAATGCATGTTTGCTCAAGAAAAGTTAGAGTATCTGGGTCATGTGGTAGCTGGTGATGGAGTTCGACCAGTGTCGGAGAAAATTCAAACCATTCAGGGATGGCCGACGCTGACATCGCCAAGAGCACTACGAGGGTTCTTGGGTCTTGCCGGATTCTATAGATGGTTTATAAAGGGGTACTCAACCCTCGCGGCACCTCTTACGAAGTTACTATGCCATACACAGTTTCAGTGGTCCACAACAGCGAATGAAGCATTTCAGAAGCTTAAGGAGGCGATCATGGCAGCTCCCGTTTTGGCATTACCTAACTTTAAAATCCCATTTATCATCGAGACCGACGCGTTAGGGTCAGGTATAGGAGCAGTGCTTACACAAGAAGGCCATCCTATCTCCTTCTTCAGTAAGCAATTCTGCCCGAAGTTGATGAACGCGTCAACCTATGTCCGTGAGCTCGTCGCCATAACCGCGACCGTCAAAAAATGGAGGCAGTACCTGTTGGGTCACAAGTTCATCATCGTAACCGATCATCGGAGCTTAAGGGAGCTCATAGACCAAACGGTGCAGACACCGGAGCAACACCGTTACCTAGCACGATTATTAGGTTACGACTTCACGATTCAGTATAGGGTAGGATGAGCCAACATAGTGGCAGATGCTTTGTCCAGAATCCATGAGGACTCACCTGCATCACTCTCTTTAATCTCGATGCCTCAATTCGATTTCCTCGAGGACCTGCTTAAGGAGATGGCCTCTCACCCAGCTTTTATGGAGTTATATCGTAAGATTCAAGATGAGCCTGAAGCACACCCAGAGTACACGTTAACTACTAATCTGATCTTACACAGAGGCCGGATTTGGATTCCCTCGAATTCCTCCTTCACTAAGTTGTTACTAGAAGAATTCCACCAATCTCCGACAGGTGGTCACATGGGGATTCATAAAACGCTTCATCGCTTACAAGAAAACTTTACATGGGATTCCATTAGAGCTGATACTCGTGCCTTCATAGCAGGATGCTTAACGTTCCAATGTACCAAATACGATAACAGAATTAGCTAACTACAATTACATTCTAACTAAATCTAGAATATTCCAGATCCTCTAACAGAAGTGGTTACTCGTTCCCTACTTCCATGCATGAATCTTCATGCTTCCCACGCTTCACACGTAGTCCTCCATGTACGTTGGAGCCTTCATTTTCCTTTTGGGCCTCTCCTCGCGCTGTTGTTCTCTTACTTCTTGCAACCCCTCTTCCCTATTCGTAACACTTGCTCAATTAATTCGGATCCAAAGGAAGCCTAAGTTGGCAACTTTGCAATTGAAGCGTACAAAGAAAAAAGAGAGAATACTAAATAGAGAAAAAAAATGAAAATATAGGTAGTTACCATGTTTCGAAGAAAGTGAACAATAAAAAACAAAAAAAAAATAACTGACGTAAACATAACATTAATTCTTTATTGTAGATCAGACAAAAGTATGAACCAATTTACTTCAAACAACAATAACAATCTTCTTTTTTGAAGCAGGACAACAATAACAATCTGTCACATACTAACATCCTTAAGATCAATTATAGTTTAATTGTAATCCAGTAGAGAAAATTGCAACGATTCATATGATATGTAAACAAATCAAATGAAATAATTAAATTAACATTGGAAGAACAAATATGAAGCAATAAGGAGACGGAAAAGGTAAGGTACCTACTAGGGTGAGCTCGTTCGAGTTTCTTTTGTTCTTACTAATTTGAGATTGTTCTTCATCTTAATTTTTTCTTTCTGCAATGGAATGGTGGTGAAAGGAATGAATAAGAAAGAGATGAATTGAAGGAGAAAGGGGCAGTTAGTAAGTTTTAAAGGGTGAAATAGTCTTTGCAAAAATGGAGACCAAAAGGTGGTTATCAAAAGAGATATCCCTTTATCTATTTGTATAGATTCTTTAAGTAATTAAATTGCTTTAATTTTATTATTCATAAATTAAAATCTTTAAATCTTATTTGCTTTACACTCATGAAATTACAACATATAACTTACTCACATTTTGTCTTTATCTTTAAAATATAGGAAAAATTAAAATAATAATAAAATAAAAGTTAAAAAAAGGATATTGTATTATTAATTATTTACCTCTTGTCTCACAATATCATTTTATAAAGTTATTATAGAAAATAATTGTTATACAATCACTACTACAAAAATTATATTTTATGACGCGAAATCCACGATGGTTCTTAAGAACCGTCTTAAAATTGAATATAATGACAATTTTGTAAATAACAAAAGATATATAAAGACGGTTTTATAAAAACCATTTTAAAAATTGAATGTTTAAAGCCGGTTTACTAAAAATTGTCTTTAAATATAGGGGTTCAAATACGGTTTTATCAAGACCGTCTTTAAAATTAGCGTCCTTTTCCATTCCTATTTCTCACAGATATTGGGGATTCTCCACCATTGTTGTGAACCTTCTCCTCGTGACCAATGAAACCCTCTTCGGGAAACTCAATTTCGTGTCGCGATTCCAGAGTTCGAATTCGACCAAGAACAGAGCCCCATCGGAGAGCAACAAAAGCTTCCTTAACTCTTCGATCATCGACATGGACTCGACGACGGATTTGGGGGTTTCATTGTAAACAAAAAACCCTCGTTTCCCCCTGTATCTTTTTGTCCCTCTTTTCCCCAATTCACCGCACAAAGTATTTGCCATCTCTCACTCTTTCTCTTTGTCAATATCTTTTTCCCTCTTTTCCCCCAAAGCTACAATCACTTTCATCCTCATAATTGTTTCATTGTTAGGGTCGCAAAAGAGACCAAACACAAGAGTAGAAGGTGAAAGGCGGGTTTTGTCTCTGAAGAGAAGGGTTCTCGATGTTCTCAATAACAGTGAGAACGTCATTTTTTGCACAAGGTTGCATTTCATTTTTTACGTCTCTAAAAACTTTCATGAAATGAAATGTTGAAGCTCTTTTGGTTCTATCACATTTTACTTGGTTTATTACTTGCCACTTCTATCGTTGTATCTGTCTTCACCCGTGTTAACTCTCACACTACAAGGTCAAACTCGTCAAAGTTTTGATTTTTGAAAGGTTTTTACTCTTGTAGTTGTGGGTTTTGTTGCTATATGTTAATTAATTTTCTTATTTTCATTGTGATCTACTTCCCATTCTTTTAATATGAGAATTGAAATATTTGTTATGTGTAGTAGATTATTGATACGTGCTATTGATTGTTGTTGGTCAAAAGGAACATGGTGGTGCTTTCCCGAATTAGGAAGTCCATGTGGCTTGCCGTGCTTGCATTGCTACTGCAGCTGGTTACTCGGGGGTTTCATTCCATCAAGATTTACTTAGGGTAGAGCTGGGGGATATTTTACTAATGTATGGTGGGGAACCACAATTATTTGACCGGTAAGATTTCTGTTTTTGGTTATTTTACTTGCACTAGCAAATTAGTAAAAAAAATAATATTTTTTGACATTTTATCTACATTCAAGCCTTGACACCAACCAGTTACCTTTTTTCTCCAATACAGTTAGTCAATGTACAAAATTTCATGTTGTGGAAGAGTATCACTTTCCATTTCTATTGCATGAAGGAAACTATTTACTTATAACATCAATCATTCAGCAAAATTATTAATATGTCCACATAATAAAATAAAAAGCTTAAGAATGAAAGCAAAGTAGAACAACATTGATCCTTTGATTAGATTCACATGTTTTTCCATCAAACACTACATTAGAACTTTGTAGCAAGAAATTGCCTGCTAAGTATTAAGTTTTACTTTTCTAATAATGCCACTGTCAACTATATTACTTTGTTTTCCAAAAGAAAATAGTTTGTTTCCTTTTCTTGTCAAAATAGTAATAATTGCAATTTAATATTCAATTTTAATTGCTAAGATTATGCTTATAGCTAAGAGATGTCAGATCATGTAATTTATTGATCCATCATCCATCCAATTATCTTGTACATTTTTATTAGTATTTTTTTATGTGCAACGTCTTCTTTTTATGTTGAGATAGATACAATTCATTCCAATAGTTGATTAATTTAGTCATTCATTATTAGAAAATAAATATATTTTAAGTCCTTGTATTTTAATCAAATTTGGCTACCGTGTTATATTAAGAAATTATTTCAAAATTGTGAGGATTAAATTCATTAATTTAAAATATGGAAGGAAACTTACAAATAGATCTATTATCAAGATACACACTCTTCCTAATTGTAAGTTAATTTCTTCATGAAACACAATTATATGGAAGAAAGAATACTTTCTGGAGAGACTGATTGTGCTGTCTGTCACTCTAGCACTCGTGTTTTTTGTAGAGCCTGTCTTAAGATTCGATATGGAGAAGGTGAGAAAAAATAGTCCAGCTAATTGATAAGGGGCAGCTAAACATGGCAAATGAAATTAAAATTGCTCGTGTTGATAGTTTGAAACTGTTCACTATTGTTCTGTTTTACAAATAGAGGAAGTGAGAAAGAACAAGGGATGGACGTGCCATCATTGCATATAAGCAAAAGGAATAAACCCTCACTGGATATGTAACAGGTAGAGCCATTAAGCTTTACCCCCTACTTAATTATTTGGGTTTTGATACTGTAAATATATTAGTGTGCAGAATACCTCAAGAGTTAAGACACATATTAAACTACAAGATGTAGAGAATATAGAGGTAGAACTATTAAATGTGTAGAAAATTTATTTTGATTTGATTCAAGATGTTGTCTCCTTTTTATGTAGTTCAATACTTGATGTTGTCTCCTTAGCCAGGGAACTTATAACAGTGTTAGGCCACATGTCTGCTAAAGGTGCTACCAATGCTTTGAGAAAGTTGCCAGATCAATTTGTGCATATTTTCAGGTAGAGGTAACTTGGAAACTAGGGGATGAAATACTCTATGGATATATCTAGTTTTTCCGCTAAATTACTAGTGAACAATATGTGTATATATAGTTTGGCTTGGCTATAAGGAAAAGAGAACTAAAATTTATTGCTCAAAAGGCACAAAGGATATCTGCAGGTCAGTAACTTACTTAGGATGCTTTGTTTGTAACTTAGGATGGTTTTTAGATCTTATTTTAATCTTTTGTACAGGTCAATTTATCATTATTTCCCATGAAGTTTAGGTAGTGTTTGCTAGCTAAACTTCAAAAAAAGAAAAAAAAGGTATTGACTAACTTTGTAAGAGGTCCTAATTAAAATTGTTTTTAGTAATCACTCAAATTTGATTCATAAGTTTTAAAGTCAAAATTCAAACGGGTTGCTGATTGCTGTACATGGTGGATGACTGCACTCTTAATAAAGTCCATATAGACATGTCAATGTGAACCCCAAGGCATCTATTTGTGAAGGATTTCTTAAGGGGTATTTGCTGATGGGAATGACATATTAACCAATCATGTCTAATTTACTATTGAGTTACTGGATAATTTGAACACTTCAACTTTTTCTCGTTTTTTTACCATGATTTAAGTAAATCAATTTGTGTGCATATGAATCCTATTGCCTTATACAGTAATATTCATGTAGAGATAAATCAATTTTAATTTTCCGGGTAGAAACATGTTATTTATTAGACACTTGGTGGAGTATTATCATTCATATATTATTATTGCTATTTATTAGTATATATACTTTTAATATATAACTATTTACTTTTTGTGATGAGTTTATAATTTCTTCACAGTGTAAAAAACAAGATCTTAGTGGGATAAATTTAAGTGATATATATATAATTTATTATTACTCATGTTTAGTAGAACAAAATGACAATGGTCTTAATCAAGATGAAATACTCTTAATCAAGATGATAATAGTGATTAAATTAGAACAAAATAACAATGGTCTTAATCAAGACAAAAGTATCTTTCTGCTACTTGTCATTTATTTAATCCACACTAAACATTTTATATTGCTACTTGCTAATAAAGTAGATAATGATCAAAAGAATTGATCATTGATGTGTGTCTTAGGGGAGAGAAAAGAGGGTCTGGTATATATTAAGCATTACTATTGATAATAGCCGTGGAATTTATATAGGGGACTGATGAAAAAATAGAAAAATTACACACTGAGAGAAGGCCTCTTGAAAAATTGAACCCCTTATG